>NC_085011.1:3948458-4155958 GCF_963854185.1 Sardina pilchardus | reverse complement strand
GCTCACCGCAGATGAGAGGTCAGATTAGCCAGACGCTGGGGATTAGGAGTGCGCTTCTCCCGAGGGAAGCAGAGCTCCCAGCCAGGCCAGCCAAACCCAGAGCAGTAAACAGAACCCGCCATCCAGGGAACCTCTGAACTGGCCCAAAGAGCAGCGCTTTTTGTCACGCTACATTGATCTGCCTTTGGGCTGGAATGGGATGGGCTGGGGGGGGGGGGGGGGGTGCTGCTTGGATAAACAGTGGTTGGACTGTGAAGCATCAGGCTGGGGTGCTGTTTGAGCTTGTGTTTGTCAGCTAGAGTTCCACCCCTCCCCCAGGCCTGTGAGCATGGATGTGTGTGGATGTGTGAGCATGTGAGCATGACAGAGAACGAGAAAGAGAGAGAGAGCATGTATGTGTGTCCGTGCATGTGTACGTGAGAGAGAGGGCGAAAAAAAAAGAAAGAGATAGATAGAGCATGTATGTGTGTGCATGTGTAAGTGAGAGAGAAAGAGAGAGAGAGATAGAGCGTGTATGTGTGTGCATGTGTAAGTGAGAGAGAGAGAGAAAAAGAGAGAGAGAGATAGAGCGTGTATGTGTGTGCATGTGTAAGTGAGAGAGAGAGAGAGAGAAAGAAAGAGAGAGATAGAGCATGTATGTGTGTGCGCGCGGGAGGAAATGGCGTTTTAATGAAGAGCGTCTGGGCCCCCCGAGCAACTGGAGCTCATTATCCCCTTTGTGCGTACGCCACTCTGGGGGTGCAGCCCCTTCCAGGTCAGAGAGACCCTCTCTGTGTACGTCACCCTGGGGGTGCAGCCCCTTCCAGGTCAGAGAGACCCTCTCTGTGTACGTCACCCTGGGGGTGCAGCCCCTTCCAGGTCAGAGAGACCCTCTCTGTGTATGGCACTCTGGGGGTGCAGCCCCTTCCAGGTCAGAGAGACCCTCTCTGTGTACGGCACTCTGGGGGTGCAGCCCCTTCCAGGTCAGAGAGACCCCCTCTGTGGGAGGCCCACACTTAGAGCCCTCTACCCCTCACCTGCACTTCACATGCATGCTAATGCCAGTGCACAGGCTAGCTGCCACCCCCCTCCACCATCACATCACTAGCCATATACTTCACACAGGCTATGGTGCTAATCGCTAAAGCATACTCTAATGCATACTCTAATGCATACGCTAATGCATACGCTAATGCATACGCTAATGCATACTCCAATGCATACTCCAATGCATACTCCAATGCATACTCCAATGCATACTCTAATGCACACGCTAATGCAGAGCTATGGGCTTTTTGGGTGTGCGGTGGTGAAAGGTCCCTTCCCTCTTCCCGTAGCGCGCTGCGTACCTCCAGCTATGGTGCTAATCGCTAATGCACACGCTAATGCACACGCTAATCATGCAGACTAATGTCCCTTCCCTCTTCCCGTAGCGCGCCGCGTACCTCCAGCTGGTCGTCGCGCTCGTCCACCAGACGCTTGAGGTGGAACGCCACGCTCCGGGAGAAGGAGTCCAGGTCCTCGGGGGGAGCCTCGCCGCCCTCCAGCCACTGCAGGTCCAGCACGTTCTCCTGGTTGTGGGTGACCTTGAGAGGAGCAGCCAAACACACACACACACACACACACACACACACACACACACACACACACACACACACACACACACACACACACACACACACACACACACACACACACACACACACACACACACACACACACACACACACACACACACACACACACACACACACACACACACACACACACACACACACACACACACACGTGTGAAAAGCCTGAAAAGCCACAAGCAAGCAAGCAAGCTTCACGGCAGAGTGGGTATTGTAATCTGCAGCACAAAGATGTACATTAGCCTAAGGCTAACTGACACAGAACATCAAATGGCAACATGCATGTTTAAACATGTATTGCACATGGTCTCTCACACATTCAATTTAAGAATATATAAATAAAACAGTAATAATAATCATAATCATAACCATGATACATTTTTTTACAAAATTGGGCTAGTGAAAATATGGATGCAGTGGGCTTTGTGATAAAAATGGCTATAGACGCCGCATGGTCCCAAACCCACTCTGGACTCCTGTGAGCTTTCTGAGATGACATGTGTTATCAGCATGCGGGAGTGTGAAAGATGGAGAGAGTGTGACAATTCATATCGATCTCAGGTAGAACTGGGTCAAGGAGGGAAGGAGGGAAGGAGGGAGGGAGGGAGGGAGGGAGGGGGGGAGTGAAAAATGTGCTGCAGCTCTCCGTTTGTAGACCTTTTGAGTCATACCTCCTGAATGTGTGAGGCGATGGCTGCTTTTGTGTCAAAGTCCAGAGTCTGGATCCTCTCGATGTACTCCTCCTTTTTCTCACACTGGAACACAAAAGAGGCAGAGTCAGGCGCGCAGACTACAGTTTGGAATGTTCACAGGGTCTTCAAGAGGTCAAACGACCAGCTTCCCCAAACAGAAGGGAAGTGTGCTGAATGCTGATTGGTCAGTCAACTAACTGAGCTGTTGGCTGAGGAATGCAGGGTATTCTCACTGAGTAACTAAACCAACGGTTAGAGCGGTTAATTTTTGAAGGGAGCTGGCCTGTCTTCATCGAGAGAAAATAACACTCATCAGTCGAGGAGTCAAGGGGTTGAGGGGTTGTATGTGTATGTGTGTGTGTGTGTGTGTGTGTGTGTGTGTGTGTGTGTGTGTGTGTGTTGATAGAGACAGGAGTGCCACACATACAGTTGAACTCAGAGTCATATGGATACTGTGCCAGTGATGTGGTATGAGACAGTGGTGTGGTATTCCAAGGAGGTTGACCCCCCCCATCCCTGAGGTCACAGGGAAGTGGCTGAATGCCACTCCAGAGGACGCATGTGCTTTACCGTCCATAGACCACCCGCACACTGTACTTCCTGTCCCCTCACACTGTACTTCCTGTCCCCTCACACCCACCCCGCACACTGTACTTCCTGTCCCCTCACACCCACCCGCACAATGTACTTCCTGTCCCCTCACACCCACCCGCACACTGCACTTCCTGTACCCTCACACCCACCCGCACACTGTACTTCCTGTATTTATACACAGGAAATGACTGTACTCCGTTCTTGTTTATGATTAGCGCATGATCTGACTATGATGCGTTGGGCTATTGGCCACTGCAGGTAAAACATGACTGCGGTCAATACATTGTTCTCTTATTTCCAAAACCACTGTCCTGCGGTTTATACATGATGTGACTAACACATGGAACATTAATGTATTTGCCCAAGCAAGAAAATAAATTTGGTTCCGGCCAATGGGATCCCTCTGCACAGCCAACACAATATACAATGCAATAGTATACAGACAATATATAATATCCAGACAATGCACATATTAGCTGTGGTGGTTTAGTGGTCGGCTTCAGTAGGGGATAGGCTATAGGCTTGAGTCAGAGCGGACGGGCACTCCCATGGTGCCCCAAAGCCTGCTGAAGGGCTGACCTCGGCCAGACAATACCACCTGGCACACTGCTGGGGCAATAGGGCAGTCAGCTCCAAACAGCACCAAACAGCACAACACAGGAGGCTATAGATAGGATCTAGCCTATACTGTAGGACTGATCTCTTCCCAGGAACACAGTAAAAAACTAATTTTATTTTTCATTTTTTTGTGTTCAATTTCAAGGTTTTTTTTTCTAGCATGATTGCATGACACAACAGTATTAGTGTATCGTTGTATTCGTGCACTGTTGTGGCAAAGTGCAAACACATCCCAAAGGCATTCATTTGATCATGTGACTTACCTGGACCGCACAACCCAGCAGCAGCAGGAGCATCTTCTTCATCTCCTCCAGGCCTTGTTCTGTGTACACAACAGACCACACAAGTCCTCATGGTTAATCACCCATCACCCCAGTGCCACCACTCTTAGCATTAACCCTCTATGGTACGGTGTTGCCTGTAGGCAACATAGCCTATTTTGCCTTGTTGTAATAAAATGAGACATCCATTAAATAAGTTAATACCACTTTAAGAACTGGACAACTCAATACTAACCAATGGAAATGCAAAATGATGGTCACATGACTCACAGGCTGCTAGTTTGACACTTCTTTCAGCACATGCACACGTTTGGCTGGGTGTCATATTTTCACGCTAGAAAAGTGTGAATTTCACTAATTTCCCTCAAGTTTGCATCCTTCAAAAAAACTTACAGCCTTCATTGACAAGCATAGATGTATTTTCAATCATTTTTTTGTATATAAAATAATGAATATTTTAGAAAATAGCTAAAATCTGTATGTTGCCCACAGGCAACATTGTACCGTAATGGAATCACAGTAGGCCATACTTTATATCATTTAGGGGTTGGAGGGTGTTTTTTACTCATTGTAATGCTTTTTTCTACTTGCAATTTCAATAAATAGTCATTTAAAATAATATACATGATGATTTTAACATATTTTAGTTTGATTATGATAGTGTTCCACAGTGGTACAATGTTGCCTGTGGGCAACGGGTGAAAATTATATGATACTTTTTTGCAAGAAATAGATAATATTATGGTGTAAAAACTACATAATTCTGCTTTCTATGTCTCTGGCTATATAAAAATATGATCTAAACACATATGCCATATTCTTTTGTATAAGAAAACATACATAGTTTAATGTTTTCCATTATGGTACAATGTTGCCTACAGGCAACATTTTTATAAAAACAAAATAAAAAATATATTTTTAAAAATCTTCATTAATTTTGTTAAAGTGACTATTTCTAAGCAGGAAAAACATTACAAAAAAAATCTTGCCCCTTCAGATCATAATGCGTACCATAGAGGGTTAAAGGGTCACTGCACCCTAAAATAGGTTTTTGGAGCTGTTGATTGATTGAAAATACTCATAAGTGGCGAACTGTACTATTACCAGGGTTAATATTGACAAAAATCGTGTTTCTCGACAAAAGTAACATTTCGTCTGATTTTGTATTGGAAATATTGCTCTCTCGCGCATACTACCGTTTGAAAACATGCCATGGCATGTTGGTCCAAAATACTATTGGAATGCTGACGTTGTCCTGCACTTCTAGTCCGACACTACGTCAACGGGTCGTTACAAATTAGGACTGAAACGCCCCAACACCTGCTGCCCTTATTAGCCTACCTGTGATAAGCCATGTCTGCAGCACTCATTCCCAGATTGACACGAAATCACCATGGTTGATTGGTTGCAGCAGTGCTGCACTTTCTCTCCAAATTTCCGAACGTCTCGCCCATTTTGAAAGCCGTTTTCAGAAATGTGAAGTGGGTGGAGTTATGGGGTGAAGTGACTCTTTAATTACCCTCCCGTCTCACCCTTCTCCAGCACATTCAATATTTGGCAGGGAGCTCCACAAAGGTAAACAGTGCTGAAAATGAAGTGATGTTGTTCCCGTTGATAACTCCACGAGGCAGCTGTGCGGGGGGGGGGCCTGAAGTGTAAACAAGGCAGACTTCATCAGCGGAGCCGGGACACAAAGGCCTGTTCAACGCAGGTGGGATCATGGACACTCGGCCTTGAACCTGACGAGCCACCTCGCTAACTGACACATGGCTCTTGTTTTACACTGACTGACACATGGCTCTTGTTCTACATCGTTGTACAAATGCCGATCACGAGCCAAACAAAAGACAAAACATGACACCGGCACACCGCACACTGCACACTGCACACAAACCGCCCCTCACAGCACAAAATCTGCTTCTTATAAAATCACCAGGAAGTCAGTCTGAGCCTGAAACAGTGAATAATGAATAGCACTCAGCCCCACAGCAACAACAAAAACACATAATGCCACGTTTGTTCAAATACAACCCCCTTCTTTACTACTCTGTCTGTCTGGTCCTACAATAGTAAGCCCTCTGAAAAGATTAGATAGCTGCTGACTACTACTACTACTACTACTGCAACAGCAAATGCTAACAGTGCAAGTATGACAAGTATGTTTTGAAATCACAGTGATTCCACACAGGATGTGGCTCAGATGACAAAATCCCAGCTAAGCTAACAGGATGTTTTGGCACACATTAAAGAATAAACATCATTCCCCCATCAAGAGGGAAACAAGCTAAAAGCTGACCTATATTTAACTCTGCCCAGTCCTAGCAGCAGCTAGCACACTCTCTCTCTCTCTCTCCCTCACACACACACAAACACAAGACATCTTATTGTCCTATCTTATATGTTATGTTATATCGCATATGTCACTGTGTTTGCATGATTAAATTTCCCCTCAAGGATAAATAAAGTTGCTTTAATTTAACTGAATTGAAAGCTGTGCAATACGCGCTTCGAGGTGGGTATGCAGCCTATTTGAACGTAGGCGTAGCTCCTAACGACAGTTCCCCCACTGTGACTTCGCTAATGATTCCAACTGCTTCAGCCTCATCTACAGCCTGCTGTTGCTCACCCACTGATCGTGCACGCTCGTATGCGATGGCACAGCAGCAGGTGTGCTCATGTGTGCTGGCGGATAGCGATCACAAACTGCACCACAAACGCTAGACATTTCACGCTCTCGTCTCTTCCCCTCTTTGAGAAAACAAGCTCAAGACAACAATGGCCAGCAAAGAGAGCTGAAGCTGAACCTCTAAACAACATCCCATTTTTTAATAGAACCCATATTTCCCCTGAGTCTGTGCACTAGCAAGACACCAGAAATATTCAGGCAGAGCACACGTTTGGCTTTGAAAACACATTCATGTTGCAGGCTTTTGCAGGAGCGAGTGCTGATGAATACAATACAGCCTTTATATCTTAGAGGCCGCCGGCCTCCCGAGGAGCCACACGGAGGGAGAGCCAGCGCTGCGTAGATATTCATGGGGGCAAATCTCCACCAGCACAGGAGATAAGCAGAAGGCAGCCACCGGATGAATAATTTAAAGCGGCTCACGGAAGAGCGCGGAGAAGAGGAGGACGAAGAGAGGAGGAGGGGAGGGGAGAGGGGAGGAGAGGATTTTAAAGACAGGACCAGATTTTTTATTTCCTTTTCATCCTTTTCTTTTTTTTCCCCCTCTCTCCTTCCTGATGGTGGTGCAGCAGCTGGCTGCCCGGTGACGGACAGCATCCCCTCCGCCGGGCCTGGTGAGGACGATGCCACACCATCACCGGCCATCGCGCCGACTTCCTGCCCTGACAGGAAGCAAGCAGGTCGCGGGGTTGGACCCCTCCTGACCCCTCCTGACCATGCCTCTTCCTGCTCAGCCATTGTGTGAAGGAAGAGGAAGGAGGTGCCGATGAGTGTGTGTGTGTGTGTGTGTGTGTGTGTGTGTGTGTGTGTGTGTGTGTGACTGGGGTGGGGTGGGGAGGGGGTGTGACCAACAACCCCCCCACCCCCCCTGGAAGATGAGTCATGACAGAGGCTTCCGGTGTGCTCACACCCTTACAGTGGAAGCCCTGTTGTTCCAACATCAAACCTACACTCACCTCCTCAGACACAAAGTCATCGCTGTGTCAATGAATCATTTATCAGACACGACACACACACACACACACACACACACACACACACACACACACACACACACACACACACTCGCCGTAACACCACTGGCTGCCCGTGTTCTGGGCACGGTCCAGTCTCGCCGTGCGTCACCGCTGATCACTGGTAAACACAATAAGAGGAACATACCAGTGGAAAGTTCTGGAACCGAAGCTATTTCATGGAACTACTAAAGAGGTGCAAACAAATCTAATTCAAGACCTGGAATGTGTTCGTTCCATAAGATCCTTGGGGGCAAAATTTCATTTTCTTAACAAACCCTGACATTCAGGAAGAAGAAACCATGTTGACTCACAATTCACAACAGTTTAACGGCTTTAACTCGGTCTGGTCCACGTTAACAACATTAGCTATCCATCATTTGATAACAGTACAAATAGCCTGAATTAAATAGGCTCTCGATCAGAAACGCTCCATTGAAAGGTACAGCCTGTGATTTGTCTAATCCTGTACACTTTTAGTCAATTTCAGCTAGTGTCTCCTCGGGGTATCTGGCTGTTTGTACAGTGTAATCGCAGGAACACTGGAGTGCTTTTGAACGCAGCTCTGGCTCTGTAAACTCAGGGAAAACATACTGGCTCAGACCAATCCATAATTCATCAAAGCCAGTGAAAATGATGCTTCAGGAGGGTGGAGAGGATGTAGGGAGAGCTCCATTATGACGGCCTGTTGATCTCGAATTTTCACAACCTTTTGTGAAACCCAAAACTGCATCTTTGACTCTTAGCTTCAGCTCATAGGTCATCCCACAGTTCATAGCTCAACTTTAGCTTAAAAGTCCCTTCCCCATAAACCTTCCTTGTGGGTGGACGCTGAGGCTAGACTCCACCTGTCAAGGGGGGCCTGCCGTCTGTCCACAGTTGTCCGTGTTCATCTGGAACCAATGAGCGAACAGACAGCTGTCAGGAACCGCTGTGAGCCTGCCACTGACTGGAGCCTTGCGGTTAGAGCTCCTCCGAGGAGCGAGAGGAGGAGTAGCGTTAGCTGACTTTCTCTCATATGGCGACAGCTCTATAAATCGCTGTCAGGCCGATTAAAGGAGCTGCCTTTTGATGCAAGACGACCTAAATCTAACAGCTTATGTGATCAGACGCTCTTTCCTGAAAGGTAGAATATGAAGGTGACAGGGGGGGGGGGAATCACAGTTAGGAACACAGGAAGAGCAAATGAGAGACAGACAGACAGACAGACAGACAGACAAAGAGATAGAGAGAACAACAGAGAAAGAAATAGAAAGAAAGAGAGAGAGAGAGAGAGAGAGAGAGAGGCAGGGAGAGAGAGGGAGAGAGAGCAAGAGAGAGAGAGAGAGAAAGAGAGAGAGGGAGAGAGAGGGAGAGAGAGCAAGAGAGAGAGAGAAAGAGAGAGAGAGAAAGAGAGAGAGGGAGAGAGGGAGAGAGAGGGAGAGAGAGTGAGAGAGAGAGAGAGAGAGAGAAAGAGAGAGGCAGGGAGAGAGAGGGAGAGAGAGCAAGAGAGAGAGAGAAAGAGAGAGAGAGAAAGAGAGAGAGGGAGAGAGGGAGAGAGAGAAAGAGAGAAAGAGAGAGAGCAAAGCGAGTAAAGTAAGCCAGCGACGCGAGGCTGCATCAGTGCCCGGGGTTGATTCCCCACAGAGCTGATAATGCGCCCATCCCCCACGCGCCCTAATGACTACATAATAAAAAGCACATGGCCAACTACTCTCAGATGGGCTGCTGCTGCTGCTCCAGGACCCAGGAGCCAAAGGTCAGAGGTCAGAGGCACTCGGCACTATGAGGCCACATATCCACACAGAGACACTAGAGAACTGAGCAGATATCCACACAGAGACACTAGAGAACTGCACAGATCAGCTCCACATATCCACACAGAGACACTAGAGAACTGAGCAGATCAGCTCCACATATCCACACAGAGACACTAGAGAACTGAGCGGATCAGCTCCACATATCCACACAGAGACACTAGAGAACTGAGCGGATCAGCTCCACATATCCACACAGAGACACTAGAGAACTGAGCAGATCAGCTCCACATATCCACACAGAGACACTAGAGAACTGAGCAGATCAGCTCCACATATCCACACAGAGACACTAGAGAACTGAGCAGATCAGCTCCACATATCCACACAGAGACACTAGAGAACTGCACAGATCAGCTCCACATATCCACACAGAGACACTAGAGAACTGCACAGATCAGCTCCACATATCCACACAGAGACACTAGAGAACTGAGCAGATCAGCTCCACATATCCACACAGAGACACTAGAGAACTGCACAGATCAGCTCATTTGAAGAACACGAGGGTCCATGTTAGACAAATCATTTGATTTAAATGTGTATTGTCTACTGAGAGGAATGCAAATAAAAAAAGGCAAACAAACCTACATGGTGACCAAAACTAACAACACTGTTTGGAAATGGAACTGCAGCGGTAAACAGCACTTTGAAAGCACTGGTGAGAGGAACCATAATTCAATATGGTCAGAAATGAGCTCCAGTCTAAAAATACAGGCCTGGAAAAACACCTCTGCTTTGTTCAGTATCAAATGAGCAATAAATGGCAACATT
The DNA here is from genome assembly GCF_963854185.1 of Sardina pilchardus. Lineage (NCBI taxonomy): Eukaryota > Metazoa > Chordata > Actinopteri > Clupeiformes > Clupeidae > Sardina > Sardina pilchardus. The sequence goes on along the minus strand of NC_085011.1, from coordinate 4,145,891 downwards.
ATATCTAGACACAATATCTAGCAAGTAAAACTATCCCTTGCAGCCACATGAAAGAGCTTGTGTATATGTGTATATGTGTGTGTGCGTAGACGTATGTGTGGGAGTGGGAGTGGGAGTGGCAATGGCGATGCGTGACTTACCACTCAGAGGATTTCTGCCCAGTACCAGCACATTGGGCAGGGGCATCATGACCAGCTGCTGAAGAGTTTCCTGCAACACAAACAGAGAAGAGAGAAGAGAGAGAGAGAGAGAGAGAGAGAGAGAGAAGTGTGGTTAGACGACACACAATAGCATGATGTCAGTTCCACTCTCATAACTACCACCATTGCTTTTACAGTACATAACCTGCTTTAATAGCTCCATTTCAGTGGCGATAACATCTCACTGTACAGAGTAGACCATAAAACTAAAAGTATGAAGCATCGAACACATAAGTAGTGCTTATTTAGGAGCATCTTTTAGAGCATAGTGTTTTTGAGGGCTTGAGTATTCCAAAAACTTTATCAAACAGCCACAAGAATCCCACCGAGTTTCTGAGGCAAACCAACTATCCAAAAGTCACCGCTATAGATGGTATTGCACAGGCTGAACTCTACACTAGATCAGGCATTAAAGGATCCAACCAGCCGGCCCGTTTACACATAGTACTCTGTGAGCTCAGGAAACAGAGATCTGTCAGCAGAGATGAGTAATCATGAATAATCAGTAGCACCTAGCATGAGCTGCTGCAGCCAACCGCTAGAGCAGCCAGGCAGCCGCAGCACTACGCTGTAGAGGCATCTCTCTGTTCCTTTAAGGTACTGTAGGGGCCTGGGTGGCCACAGTTGACCACTGTGGTGTGCTGCGGCATTCTCATTAACCTGCTGACACCCAGAAACAGTTGCACCCCCAACCAGAAGACCCTCACCAACACACACACACCTCCCCCCACCACACCCCTGCTGGCTAGACAGCCAAAGCTGCTTATCAGCAGTCAGGGTCCCAGCCCTGCTCCAGCACCACACACACACACACACACACACACACACACACACACACACACACACACACACACACACACACACACACACACACACACACACACACACACACACACACACACACACACACACACACACACACACACACACACACACACACACACACACACACACACACACACACACACACACACACACACACACAGGTGCACAGCTAAGGAGCGCGGCGGCCATATTGATTTTCCACTCATTTAGAGTGCCTCTGATATCAAGCCCAAATTTCCTGTAATCCTCCCCATCCGCTGCGTCCACAGCGCAGCTGAGAGCGAGGCCTCTAAAACCCATTCGATCCGCGCCGCGCCGCCGTAATGGAGACTATGGGAAAGAGACACGGATTTTTGGATCAGGTCCAGGCATTTATTTGTGTGTGTGTGTGTGTGTGTGTGTGTTTGGTGTGTGTGTGTGTGTGTGTGTGTGTGTGAGAAGCTGAGAGCTGATCTGGTCAAGTGTGCCTGAGGCTGTTTGTGTGTGTGTGTGTGTGTGTGTGTGTGTGTGTGTGTGTGTGTGTGTGTGTGTGTGTGTGTGTGTGTGTGTGTGTGTGTGTGTGTGTGTGTGTGTGTGTGTGTGTGTGTGTGTGTGTGTGTGTGTGTGTGTGTGTGTGTGTGTAGTCTGTGTCTGCTGACCTGCCACTTTTTGAACACAGCCCAGCAGTGATAGAGGGTATCAACACCATTACGGACCCCATTGAGCTGGGAGTCAGTCAGTCAGCTGAACAAAGGCACGGCCTCGGTTTCCGAGGTGGGCGCTACCACACAGCGTTGGTGGTTTGAGTGAGGTGCCCCTCTTCATTGTAAAGCGCTCTGGGTATCTAGATAAACTGCATAATGTGTTATGTGTTGCTGTGCTTCAACGCAATCTGGCTACATTTGTTTGGTCACCCATGTCTATGAAATGCAACAGACTAAATCTCAAATCAAAACATTCAAACGTTTTGTCTGACTAGACAAACTCATCAACGCAAACTCACCAGGTGTGTGGAGGGGGTCATGCACAGGGCATCCATACATTAAACCAACATAAGGTTTATCACACACAGATTAGATCATGGATTTCTAGCAGATTGAAAAGACACTCGAGCAAATGCGGTCACTGTGAGTATATTTCATCATGTTTCGTGCGCCCAATGCTGAGGTCATCGTTAAAGAAGCTTTTCTCCGCATTGGGATTTCACCATCTGTCCAAAGCTTATTCTCAAAATGATCTTCATTGTCGTGGGCTAATAACCAAGGGGGGGGGGGGGGGGGGGGGGGGGTTGGGGTGGACACACGGTCGACCACTGCTTTTGATCATCCCAATGATGACAGGACATACCAGTGCGTCTACAAGTAATGAATAAGCCAAAAGAAAAGTCCAAGTCGGCCACAGAGACAGTAGCGTTGGCGCCAAAAGAACTCACATCTGGCCTTTAACGACTCGGCCATCTGCTCCTCCTGAGACGCTCGGATCCGCTGGCCAATGGCGTGCGCCGAGGGGAAGCGTCTCAGGTATGAGTTACAGGATGCTCTCAGAGCCCTCAGTCTGTCTCGCTGACCGCACAGACAAGACGACAGAGCGAGCGAGCGAGCGAGCGGCCCGGAGGAACCGAAATAAAATCTCTCTCCCGCAGCAGGAGGACATCTAATGAGTGGTCTGTGGCCGTCTGTCTGAGAGACCAACGCTGTGTGCCGGGTTTCACACACAGCCAAAGCCCTGTTGCTATCACAAGCATCTTCACTTTTTTGGCTGAGCCGTGTTCAATTTCACAACCAAATATCCAAATATGGCAACATATTTTACCACGAGATGTAGGGAAACATTAATTTTTCTGCTAAGCACTGTTTTTCTCTAGCCCGAAATGGCACATAATCGCTTTTCCTAGCTGATCGTAGTGGCCCTTCTTTGGAAAGATAGATTACTATCATCATCATCACACATTAGTACTATTGCGAAAAGGGTATTTTTGTTGTAAGGGAAAGCCCAGTTTGTGCAAATGCAGCGTTAGTGAGATAAAGCACCATCTGTGGTCATGACCAAATGAGTGAGTGAGCAAGGGAGTTAAAAGAGCCAGGCTTTCTAGCAACACCTGTCCGCTCTCTGGCCACCTCCCCCCTCCACACACACACACACACACACACACACACACACACACACACACACACACACACACACACCTGTCACCTCTCCACAGCATGTGTTTACAGCGCTAGGACGCAGCACAGACACACACTGTTGAGGGAAACGCCACCTCGCCATAGCGCTGTGCAGGACGTACTGTAGGAGTAATGCTCCTTTCAGGAAACCTCTACAGCGGTGTTTGGTTCACGTCACCTCTAATGAATACACAGGGCTGAAAAAGGATACCGATTTTTTTTTCTCTCGCCCCCACAAGTGTTAACTCTCCACTGAATGCTGAGAGTGGTGCATTCACTGTAGGGTGCGAGTTCCCTAGCTAGCGGACATGACAACAGCATGACTCAAGGGGGTAGCTCAACTTTCACATAAAACACTCGGAAAGCAATGCAATAAAAGCCTAGCAAAGCAAAGCAAAATAGCAAGCAGTAAATCTGTGCTTACTTGCACTAAATCTTCTATGCTAACAGATTAATTAGGCTTATGTCAAAGCCTACACAAAACTGTAGTTTCGATGGCTGGAGGGCTCGTAGGAGTTAGTTAGCATACATATTTGGGGACAAGATTAAACTCTGGGTTGGAGTGTGTGTTTTTTGGGGGGGGAGCGTTGCATTAGCCAGTGCTTGCAGAGGATTATGCTGCATGTCTCCTGTATAATAGATGACAGAGCTACAGGAGACGGCTCCATACTCGGCTTGTCACCGACTGACAGACACCAGTTCCCCTTTGAAATGGAAAAGGTTTGTCTCTGTGTGTAGTTCCCCCCAACCAAACTGAATACCAGTAAACAAGAGAGGCACTGTCTTCTGTGGATATGGCCTGTATGGTGTGTGTGTGTGCGTGTGTGTGTGTGTGTGCTCATTCGGTCCTGAGCCTCACACTAAACCACGTTCCAGGTGATGTTCCATCGTATTGGCAGTAAAACTTTGACTTGACTCGACATGCGAGACAGCAATGCACAGTCTGTCCATCTCCTCTGGCTGTTCCGCTGTTTTGGTTTTTGCTACAGCTGGATATGGGTGACAGGAAATGCCCATAAAGGAAATGTAACTGCATCCCATCAGTAGCGATAGAGAGAGAGAGGAGAGAGAGTCACTCTCTGATTCAATCAAAACCCTCCCCAACGCTGCGCATGAATGAAGGCTACCTACTGTACATGTTCTGCATTATTGATGGTCTCTGAATTTCCTGTCCCTGATGACTAGGTCATGTTTCCGTCTGATAAGGGAGGTCAATTTTCGATGCCCAAGTCTTTACGGCCTGAAGCGCTTTGTCAAACAATATTAAAAACACAAACGGGCCCGAGCACCGTCCTTGAGAGCCACCGCCTCAATGTCAAAACCAGGGACAGAATCATTTCACCAATCTGACACTACCATGCTCTTGCAGCGCCCTGGATTCTGATGGACAAGGCTGGCTGCTGAACAAAGTGTCCCCACCCACCCCACCACCCTCACACACACACACACACACACACACACACACACACAGCTGCATGGTGGAAGAGAGGGTGCGGAAGTGGGGGCTGCTGTGTTTGGGCGTCACAAGGGCTGGGGTGTGTGTGTGTGTGGCTCGCCACCCTCCCCTCCATAGACCAGGTTCCGCTTTGGGAGGAAGGCCTGGAACAAGAGCCCTGATTGTGCAGTCAGTGGTAGAGAGGGGGTGGGGGATGAGTGTGTGTGTGTGTGTGTGTGTGTGTGGAGGGGAAAGGGGGGGGTGGGGTGTCGGGGTTACAGAGACTTGCACGCTTTGAGTGCAGGAACGGCCTGATTCACACCCATTCTGCAGACATCCAGCGCGTCGCCATGGCAACCACTAGTGGGTTTATTCAGCCTAGCTATCCTGTGTGTGTGTGTGCGCGCATATGTGTGAGTGTGAATGTGTGTGTAGGCGTGCGTGCATGTGTGTGTGTGTGTGTGTGTGTGTGTGTGAGTGTGTGTGTGTGAGTGTGCATGCATGTGCATGCGTGTGTGTGTGTGTGTGTGTGTGTGTGTGTGTGTGTGTAGGCGTGCGTGCATGCGTGTGCAAAGCTCTCGGCTCACTTTATCTCTCTCCCTCCCTCCTGCTCTCTCTCTTCCTCCCTCCTTTCTTCTCTCCCTCCCTCCTTTCTTCTCCCTCTTCCTCCTGCTCTATCTCTTCCTCCTCTTCCCTCTCCCTTTCTCCTGCTGCGGATATTTCTGCTGCTCCCAAAAACGTGCTGGGATTATGAATCTGCACACGCCTTTAGACAGCCAGCAGGCTACACGCAGGCAAACCCACGGCGAGGAGAAAAGGGAAGTTTGCACGATGCGTAAACAGAATGCACCGGAATGTTCCCCTTTCCAAACGAGCACACCAACAATAGGTTGAAAAGAATCAGAGCGACGGTCAATAAATCAGCCTCCTCACGCGCGCCGCTCACCCCTCAATTTCACCTCACAGTCCACTGCACAACTGTCTGGATATCAACGCCACAATTTCACTAATCACAGCTCTGGTGCTCTCCTCCTCTCCTTCCTTGGGTTGACCCAACGTCAGCAGCAGACCACATCTTTTCCCACAACGAGGGAAGACCAAAGCGCTCTCACACCCTCCTCTCACACCCTCCTCAATTAGGTCTCCGGAGAGCTGCAAACGCACGTTGAGCCCCAGATACTCTGCTCAGCCCCCGAAGGTCAGCCTTGGCCGTCTGCGGTCAGCAGCATACCCGTGGCCTTTGTTCTCCGGGGTTTCCCCACGGGAGCGGCAGGGGCCTGAAGGCCTGACATCCCCTGCTGCTGCTGCTCAGGTCTGAGAGGGTGAGGGAGGGAGGGGGGAGGAAGAGAGAGAGAGAGAGAGAGATGGAAGGAGAGAGAGAGAAAGAGACAGATAGAGATGGAAGAAGAGAAAGAGAAAGAGAGATAGAGAGACAGAGATGGGGGTAGAGGGAGAGAGAGATAGAGATGGGGGAGAGAGAAAGAGAGAGAGATGGAGACAGAGATAGAGAGATAGAAAAAGAGGTGGAGGTGGAGAGAGAGAGAGCTCCTCAGGAGGACACCACCCCCCCCTCCCCCCACCCCCTCCTGGCCTGGAGGCCACAACACACATCAGAAACCTGCCCATCCTCATCCACTCCCTGGACATCTGTTCATGCAGCCTCACCTCTCCTGCCCCCAACACCTACCTGACTCCTGGCCTACAATGCCGCTGCGCTGACCTCTGTGAAGATCACAAGGTCAGATGTTTTCGTCCTTGGCACTGCGCTGGTAGGTGACGCAAGACAGTCTTGGCAAGTAGAACGTGGTTCAGTCATTTGAATTGTGGAAGGTAATAAAACTACTTTCCTGCTCTCTTTCTCTCTCTCTCCAATTAAAACCTGTGGTCTAACTACCTATAACACAAATGCAATTAAAAACAGCTTTCCATATGAGTATTTTCAGAGCGGTTCAGGTCAGGACCAGAAGGCACTCCTGACCTGGGGCATGAGCCTTCAACTCATCCAAATTTCCACTGCACATAAAATGACACCGCAACTGTGAGCGAAGCTCCGAGCGTTTCAGAAAGATCACTTCCAGGCCGGAGGGAAACCCAAGACCACAATGGCCTGAGCAGCCGCAGTCTGTCCGCGCTTTAAACATTCCTCACGTCTGACAGGAGGAGAGCAGTGAAAATGAGGGTGGCAACAGGATAATGAGTCAGGGCCTGAGCCTGCCGAGGCTGCTCAATAAAAGTGTTCAGAAAATGAGATGATGATGATGATGCAAAAGGGTTTTGCACACAAATCACTCAGAGCCACATGTTTTTCATTATCACCCAAAGCACATCCACTCCAGCAGGCCTCTCAAGTGACATACTTCCAACACCATCTCTTTGTGCCCATCCATACCCCTACTGTATCCCTGTTTGTGTCCATTCATAGCCCTACTGTATCCCTATTTGTGCCCATCCATACCTCTACTGTATCCCTGTTTGTGTCCATCCATACCCCCACTGTATCCCTGTTTGTGCCTATCCATACCCCTACTGTATCCCTGTGAAGGTTCCTTCCTGATGGGCGATAACAACAACAACAGCAGACAACCATCCTCCAGTCATCAGCCAATAGAGCACACCCACGTGGCTGCAGGTCCTTTCAGGCAGCAAATGTTTACCAGCTCGCGGTGCTCCTTAAACATGTACATGTGCACAGCATTCAGTTGGCATTTAGGCCGCCTGCTAATGTATGTATACGGCCGGGAGCAAACCGCCCGGCACGGCCTAATAAACTAATTTTCTCTCGCTGCCATGCCCTGTCACCAGATCACCAAGGGGGATAAGACTTCCCAAATGAAATAAATGATGAAAGCACAAGGCTCCCACTAAGAAGCTGGTGGACCCCTCGGGGGGGGGGAAAGTACAGCCTTCCCATAATGACACAGGCTGCACGCATTCCATCCCAATATTTCCACTATGGCTTCCAAGACGCTAAAAAAAAAAAGAAAAGAAAGCAAGAGAGAAGGGGGAGGGGAAAAAAAAGAAAAACACTCTGGCCTGAGCTCTGGACATGAAGCCTGCCTGGCCTTCCAACAGACCGCCTTTGTGTTACTAAGGCGACAGCAGAGCGCCAACCCCTTGAGCTTTGAAAACAAACTAGGCTTCTGTGCCGTTGAAAATGGAGACATGAACCAGAGGCTCCTACACGTGGAGTAGGTCTGGTCTGCTCTGGTCTGGCTTGGGCTTCACAGTTCGCAGGGTGATGACGGCACCAGAGACGCTAATGTGGCGACGGCAGGCGTACAGTAGGGCCGGACTAATGGCAGGCGTACAGTAGGGCCGGACTAATGGCTTCTAAAGGGAGCGTGAAAACATCGGGTCACGTGGTGGGCATGAACTCATGCACCATGCCCCCAGGGTCCGCGGCCACAGAATGGGGCAACTGTTCCACAGTCAAAACAAGCCGCCGCCTTAAGACCACCTCACCATTTAGAGCAGCCTTCTATGAAAAGCTAAATTGCGCAGACAGACCTGAACCGAACTCATTGTGTATTTCCTTTGAAAACAACTCATTTCCGTGCCTCCGTAATTGAATTAGGCAACACATAACGCGTGTATTTTTAGCCCCTCACAGCTGATCTGAGGGACGTGAACCACCAACAATGAGTTTATGACGCTCTCTTAAGATCGCTGTTCTCAGAGGCAATCATAAGATTGAACTCATGACGAGGCCACGAGCCACAGGGGTGGTCCCACCTCAGCAGAATGAGCAGATGAACACAACAAGCACTACTACCATTTACAGCGCCCTCCACTGAAGACCTCCTCCATTGTACCAAAGCCTTTGTCTTTGGCCAGCACGGCTCTCGCTAGCTAGGGAGGGCAAGTTAACCAGTCATCCCTTGTGGGCAATGAATCACATGGCGGGTCCATCAGCTCACAATGGGGGAGTGTGTGGATGGCCAGAGCTCCACCCTTGCTGCCCAGTACAGGAGCACAGGACTGGGAGGGGGAGTAAGGAACATCTTCAACAATGATTAGCCGTCCCTGACCCTAATTATTTTTCCACCATAGCGCTTATCTCGAGGGCTAGCAGAGTCCTGCCACATGGCACTGGCATGCACACATCACTTCCTGTTTTGATTAAAGAGGACTTCAAAAGCCCACAGCTGGAGTTTGGCTTTAAATGTCATCACCAGGAAACCTACCAGGAGTTAAGATTGAGTCACGCATGACTTAGGACTATCACTTTCACCGTTCACCGTTAATCATTCACATTTTCATGCTGTTACATCTTTCCTAGTCAGTGGCAATGGCAATCTTTTCTTGGCCTCAAACAATCTTGTTTTCTCATCTCATCATTGACCCCCTCCAAGGTGTTTCTCCTGCCTCATAAAACCTTAAGCACTTTAAAATCTTTTAGCTAGAGTATCTCAAGGGCAACACGCTTGGAGCACACACATGCACACACAACAGCCAGACAAACACACAGCGTTATGAAGAACACATTGCACAACCTTGGATGTGTGCAATGTTCAATTCTACAGAGGGCTTGCATGATGAGCAGCATGAGCGGGCCATTGTTATGGAAATCTGCAGCGGCCCACTTTAACAACCTCTGTTCAAAGTCATCCTCTCAGTCTCTGCCGTCTCCAGAGCTGTGGTACAGCGAAGAAGCTGGCGAGAGGCGGAGAGAGTCCCCTGCGGAGCACCAACCTCCGTGATGCCCCCGATACACCCAGAGTTAATTAGTAAGTTTCTCTCAATATGGAGAAACCACTGACTCAGCAGTCAGCACACCCTACCCGAGTTTGTAATCCTCTTTCACACGTTTGCTTGGAAATGAGAAGCCTCAACCTGAGCCTCGTCAGGGTTCAGCAACTCAAAGAAAGTGCTGAGGTCACCAGGCTGCCCAGCCTCTGTTCTAAATGACCCATTATGTGATAGTACATCCACTCAGTATTACTTTGCATTAAATATGCATTGACTTAAGGAGTCCAGGCATTTTAGAACACATCTTGACGATGCCAAGAGAACATTCTGGAGTTGCGTACGTGGCTCTACAAGGCAGTGGGTCTTCTAGACGACACAGCACAATCCCAAGATGCTGTCTGTCTGGAACATGAAATCTGATGGGCAGGCAGACATGGCCTCAGTTGAAAGCTGATTCAAAAGAGCCAGCATTTCCAGGCCAACCAGGCAATCAGTGGGTCGCGTCCCAATCGCTAACTTCAGTCGCGGTCGGGCCGCTAATGTTTATCTTCGTCTGCGTGAACCTTAGCCAGCAAGCAGATAAAAACTGCAGGCTAAAGTCTATGCTTCCTGTAATCTGCAGCACCCAGTCCAGACAACTGGTCTGAAGACATGGGAATGCTAAAGACCGAGTCGAGGCTCTCTCACGCTGGTGACACTAGCGACTGTCAATTTAGAATTAAAACGCCTGACGTGGTGGAGCTGTGGGGCATTCCATTCCAACGACCTGGGTTCCATTCCGCCCCGTGGCCATTTCCCAACTCCGTCTCCCACTCGCTTCCCGTCACTCCCAACTGACCCATCTGTGCAACGGCAGAACGATCCCCAAAATATACTTCCCTACTCCTTCTCCACTCTTTCCCTATCATTCCGGTAATCCGTGCTAGGTCTCATTTCAGTTGGGTCCTTCTCTTTCAAACAGCATTGGCAGGAAACAATTACCCATTTAAATGAAGCAAGGCTGCCATGCAAAACAGAATCTGCACAAACAAGGACAGAGTGGAGAAAACGATTTGAGGATTGGGACTCAAATCAAGCCCACCACTGCGGCGAGCATTTAATCCAGCATGGTGAGGAGGATTCCAATAACTGCATTCCGGAGCTCTGGGTGGACACGTGGTCCCTTCAGTGGGATTCTGTGTGGATCTGATGAGACACTAAAAGGACCTGATGCTCAACATTCCCATACACCAGGCGATCTCCAAGACCTGATGCTCAACATTCCCATACACCAGGCGATCTCCAAGACCTGATGCTCAACATTCCCATACACCAGGCGATCTCCAAGACCTGATGCTCAACATTTCCATACACCAGGCGATCTCCAAGACCTGATGCTCGACATTCCCATAGAGCAGGCAATCTCCAAGACCTGATGCTCGACATTCCCATAGAGCAGGCGATCTCCAAGCATCCATGTTTGAAATCACCTGCTTTTGGCCACTGGTGACTGGGCTGAGGGAGGAGCTCCATAAGAGCTTGAGAGAGACACCGGCTCCAGTGAACACTGAACAAACGTCAACAAAATCAATCGCCTGGGATGTCACGCTGCATGAGAGATGGGATCCAGAGAGACTAACAGCACTGAGGTAAGGTCCCTGGCCATCTTGTCAACAGCAGAACAGCCTAGTCGGACATATTGGTCTCGGATCAACATTTGATCCCTCCTTGGCAACACACTCAGGAGATGTTTCCATGGGAGCTGGTTGACACACACATTTTCTGATTTTTATTCAGGGCACCAGAACACATTCAGAGCCTCAATTATCTTTGGCAGCAGTGATGCCCATTACAATGATTAAAACCCCAAACAACCTAAAGGTACAGTTCCAGCAATTCAGAGACCATTATCGCTTGCTAACACACACACACACACACACACACACACACACACACACACACACACACAAGTTCTCCATCCTTCCCGCTCATTCAACGGTTTGTCATTGCTTTCCCTATTACCTCACCAGCACACCTATGCATACACACACACACACACACCTATGCAAACACACACACAAACACACACACACACACACACACACACACACACACACACACACACACACACACACACACACACACACACACACACACACACACACACACACACACACACACACACACACACACACACACACACACACACACACACACACACACACACACACACACACACACACACACACACACACACACACACACACACACACACACACACACACACACACACACACACACACACACACACACACACAATCTGTGGCTGTTGCACAGATGTGCTAAGCTGCTAATGACCTCACAAAACCTACTGGCTTACTTTTAGTCTGCAGCTTTGGCTAGCATCCTATTCTTCCCCTTCCCCAATGGAGGAGGAGGAGTGACAAGCATAAACTGTTTATTTTCAAATTTGAAAAACAACAGCGGCTGAAAAGACACAGCTCGAAAAACCCATGCGAAAAAGAAACTACCGTAGTCCCTTAACCGATTGACATGCGTCCGTCTGACTACTACACTGTTCCCATAAAGACCGTTTTTTAATGAGAGGAGGTCACCAGTTGGAGCAGAAGTTCACTCCTTCCTTGCATGCAGCGTGTGGAGGAGGAGAGAGGAGAAACCACATCTGTGTGACCGGGGCATTACCCAACACATTGCTGACGTGCTTGCTCTATTAGACCCCATCTCTCGCCATCTGGATGGAGGCTCTGCTCCCACATCACACGGGCCACAGACATTCGCAAATGAGCCTTCAGCCTTCCCCCGTCTGTGCATGTTTTCACTGTATAACTCTTAGTAAAAGTTTTCACTGCCTTTTCAGATGCATATAAGTTTTATTTTGAATTAGTGAAAAGAGCTGTTTAAACAACTCCACACACTGCCAGAGTATACAATCTCAAATCACAGTAACTGAGCACTGATGCACATTTTCACCCAATAAAAAAATAAAATCAGTCTGCAGATGTAATGGTCCTTAATTTTTCCACTTAGCCAACTCACCTGGTAGTATGTCTTAATCTGACGAATCAAGATGGAGAGATTTTGGATCCGCAGATTGGAGTCATTGTTCACTTTCTTGTTGGTCCTCTGAACGGTGGCTTTAGGATTTCTGCGGAGGAAAACACAGTCAGTCAGTCAATCAGACAGACAATGCTGCATTGAGTCCATCCTATTCACCAAACACAGGACTGAATAGTACAGCTGCAACATAATTCAGTTACACCAGAGACGGTTTATAAAGCGAGACGATTCATATGAGGGTAAATTCTGGTTTCATTGTGACGCAACTGCCACTCCCATTTAGGAGGCAAACGGAGGTATTTATATGGGAGAAATAATTCTACACCTTTCTAAACCGATTATTTCGTCACTGAACACGCCCCTTTAGGAGGCAGGAAGTGCTGCTATTTTGTTCCATTGAAAAACCCCTTTATGATTCATCTTAGTAACTATACGATCTTTGGTTACACTGACAGAGAACCTCAGACAGCCATTAGAAGCACCAGGATTATGAGGAAGTGGTTGACCTTTCACAGCACCGTGACAACCATAGGGTCAATGACATAGACACGGCAAAGGTTCGCTCTCATCTTAAACTACGACTTACAAGGGCTCACAAGTGGGTGACAACGTTCTGCATGTGGGCTCCAAAGGCAAATATATAAATGGTACATTGAGATCAGATACCCAAGATTCATGTCCATTATGGGAATAAGACATATGGTAGAGGATGTGCATCCGTGAGTTTTTAATATGTGTGAGCGTGAGAACATCTGAGGGAATGTTCTAGAAGGACTGGAGGAAACATTGAGCCAGAAATCCCTCCGGGCCAAAGACATGAGTGAGTGTTAGAAACATCAACCCACAGAAACTGATCTCCTCTCCTAAGGAGAAACACTTATCACCGCCATTTGGAATTCTTTTCCATCATTAGTTCAAAAGGCAGTTGAATCTTCGCTCTAAGAGCAGACCTTATTGAACAGAGTGATTTTATTGGCATAACCGAGTTAAGATGAAAGGGAGCCAGTCAAGAGGGAGTAGGCTGACGCACATATGATCCTAGATGTCGCACGTCCCATCTGGAAGGCGAGCGATTCCTGGACTGACTAGACTAATTCTGCTCATGTGAGGGCTGAGCAAGGCGACTGAGCTCCGTCAGTAGCTGGTTAATTGCCCATGTGTTTAAACACTCCTTGGCGTGGCCTCACTTTACTGCCCTACTTGGAGGAAATCAAAACCTCGCCAGACTTAAAAATAGATTAATAGCTCACACAATAAAGACCAAACCGAAAAGAAAAAAAAAGAGAAAAAGCGCAGACTAATTTTTATTATGCCAGGGACCGGGCGAACTAAGACTAAACGTGAACAGAACCCTCTGCGCTGCACTGTGTCTGACCTCGGAGGTGGCGAGGGACCTGGAAGCTCCGCTATCAGCTCAGCGCTGTGCTTTGATGATCCTAAGAGATGGATACGCTCTATGAGCGGGGCGGAGATTAGCACAGCTAGTGCTCCACTGCCCTTCTTGGCTGGACAGATGGCTTGTGTTTAGTTAGCCTAGCGTCTGACCTCATTTCTCACTACTAGCGGCAGGCGCACTAGCGGCACGGTGTTGCATTAGGGCATGAGGGTGGATGGGCATCTCTCGTCTACACACTCAAAACAAAACGCCACTGGATTTTTTGCTAAGAACGATTAAAAGCGGAATAGCCACACAAAGCCAAATGTACTTTCCATTTGTGGCAATGGGGGAGAAGATCCGAGAGCAATTAGATGACTTGACCATGTGTGTGTGTGTGTGTGCGTGCCTGTGTGAGGACATGCATGCATGTATGGGCATTTGCGTGCATCTGTGATCTTTTTTTCCCGGGCTTTTTAGTATGGGGAGGGTGGGGGCTGGGTGTGGGGTTGGTGGGGGGGGGGCTCTGTCCCCATGTGCATCAGGGTGATTCCCAGTGAACCTCGCCACAATTACTCCCCACAGCGTTAACACTGGCCCACATACCTCCACAGCTCTGGGGACTCAACAAAGGATGAAATGGTTATCAGTTACCCCCCCGGCTCCATCACTACCACCCCCACCCCCACCCCCACCACCCCCCACCACCCCCCCGCCCCCGCCCAACAAAGCTTTTACATAAACACTCAACCGCAAAGATACCGACAGGAATGGTCTTTCACAGGATTTCTGTTAAATGCCCCATATTAATAGAATAATACAGTGGATTTGGCACTAAAAACAGCCTGACCTCAAAAAAAAAGAAACTAGGAAATAAAAATAGAGCAGTCATCTCCAGACAGTTGGGCTCCCAGAGCAAGGACAGTGACAGTGGATCTTTCAGTGATGATGAACCTCATCTACATTGAGGACAATGTGTCTGACTACACACACACACACACACACACACACACACACACACACACACACACACACACACACACACACACACACACACACACACACACACACACACACACACACACACACACACACACACACACACACACACACACACACACACACACACACACACACACACACACACACACACACACACACACACACACACGGCTATTTTAGCAGTAGTGTGAAAGCACTAACCACGTGACCTGCCCGCATGCCCAGTCAAGGACCTTTTAAAGGGGCGCGGTGGGGGGTGGACTTAACCCCTTAATTAAATACCGTGGAGGGAACTGTAATCCTGTCAGCTAAAAGCGCTTGTTAAAAAAAAAAAAAAAGGTGGGGCGGGGGGACAGGAGGGGGGTCCAGGCACGAATGAGGGGGCTAATTTACATTACATCTAAATAGCCGACCGGAAACGCATCTGCCACCACGCCACAACATGAGCGTTGCCATGGCTTACCGTCCATAGTACTGTAGTTTACCCATCTCACCCACCAACCCCCCCCCATCTTATCTTTTACATCACATCTCATCTCTACCATCCAAGCCATGTGCTTCTGAATGAGTCTCCTTTGTGTCTTTGTGAAGGGGAAGAAGAAGAAAAAAAAACACACACACACACACACACACACACACACACACACACACACACACACACACACACACACACACACACACACACACACACACACACACACACACACACACACACACACACACACACACACACACACACACACACACACACACACACACACACACACACACACACACACACACGAATATACCGCACCGATTTCACCGCCTTTGCAAATGCGAAGTCAATGCAAAGTCAATAGGCGATGCGGAGCACAACAAAGCCGCGGGCGCCGTGGCGCTGGGGAGTAACCTACTTCTGACAGCCCGCATCAGACTCAGCAGAGACGCGGAGGGGGTGCTGGTCGCCGAGCACGAGCCAGCCACTCACTGAGCCCCGCTACACAAACAAGCAGGAGCAGGAGCAGCACAAGCACAAGCAGGAGCAGGGGCAGCAGCAGGAGCAGGGGCAAGAGCAGGAGCAGGAGCAGGAGCAGGGGCAGCAGCAGGGGCAGGGGCAGGAGTAGGGGCAGAAGCAGGAGCAGGGGCAGCACAAGCACAAGCAGAGGTAGGAGCAGCAGCAGGAGCAGGGGTAGGAGCAGGAGCAGGAGCAGGAGCAGGAGTAGGGGTAGGAGCAGCAGCAGGAGCAGGAGCAGGAGCAGGAGCAGGAGCAGGAGTAGGAGCAGCAGCAGGAGCAGGAGCAGGAGCAGGGGTAGGAGCAGGGGCAGCAGCAGGAGCAGGAGCAGGGGCAGCAGCAGGGGCAGGGGTAGGAGCAGGAGCAGGAGCAGGAGCAGGAGCAGGGGCAGCAGCAGGGGCAGGGGCAGGGGCAGGAGCAGGAGCAGGAGGTTGGGGCAGGAGCAGGGGCAGGAGCAGGAGCAGGGGCAGGAGCAGGAGGTTGGGGCAGGAGCAGGGGCAGGAGCAGGAGCAGGGGCAGGAGCAGGAGGTTGGGGCAGGAGCAGGGGCAGGAGCAGGAGCAGGGGCAGGAGCAGGAGGTTGGGGCAGGAGCAGGGGCAGGGGCAGCAGCAGTGAGAAGTGGGGGGGTGGAGAGGACTGTTTGCATGGAGCTCCAAGCTGAGTCGGATAGTGTGAGGAACTCACTGCATCATGAGGCAGCAATGGAACCCGGGCACACCCACGGCTTTCCACTCAACACTAGCCCAACAGGGAGGAGAACTGAATGAAAAAATAAAATAAAAATAAAATTGAGATGCCAATTCCTCAAAGCTTAGAGAGCGTAAAGTCTACAGCTCATGGCCAGGATAGAGCAACTCAGGATGACTCACACGCACCCACAAAAATCATTCCCTAACCCTCACGGCTAAAACATTAGGCCAAGTCAGGGCATTTGCCGTTTCCTATTTGACTTGTATGTGCATCCCGTCACTTCTCAGCTGGGTTGGTGAGTGTGCTTCCATGGGCCCCGATGTCTATCCCTCTTCCTTCCAAAAACACTAGCGAGTACTCCCGCAGGCACCCAGCGTGGCCCCGCTCAAATCATGCCCTTCCAAGGTCACAACAGCTGCTTCCTGTGAATCGGACTCTAGAGCATTTTTAGAGCACCGCTCAACATCCTCTTGGCGTCCACAGTCAGAAACGTGTAGTTTTGTGCACAGATTTGCGAGAGCTACGACTCAGACTCATCATCTCGGATCGCTACAATAATTTCATGTTACTGAAGACATAGCTTTCACATTCAGATATCTTTATTTTGCTTCTAATTTTCAGGAAAAGATTTGGGAAAGCATAAGAGATTGACGTTTTATTGTATCATTTTGCCCTATGACAGAATAAATAAAGCTCAAATTATTCATTTGATTTTAATTGGTTATATTGTGACCATATCAAACAATGAGCCCGAACCGAACCAAACTATATCGTCACATACACCCCTGGGTTAGAAGTTGATGAAGACCTAGCGATTGAAACACATTGTCTGTGTTGCCGATACTCTGTTTTCAATTACTTGCAAGTTTATATTTTCAGAGTGTCTATTTTTTTTACCCAGCCATTGTCGAGATTTGGTGATTTTTTGTTATACATGCCTAAGGCTTGGTCTCAAGGCAGGGCATGCTGGCACTGGTACTAGTAGTGGGCGGGAGGAGACACTTTCTCTTTGCCTGTTTGAAGGCAGCTACCCACAACACAGGCTTTTTGATCTCCCTGGATAAGAACAGCACTGGGGAATCCAGCACAATAACATACAAAGGCATCCAGCAGCAGGAATCTTAGCTATGCTTCACCTACCTAACAGGAGAGGACAATGGAGGAGAATGCTCTGCTGTGAAAACACATGCGGCGGGCGTGAGAGGGAGAGATGTGAAGAAAGAGGTGTGTGTGTGTGTGTGTGTGTGTCTGCGCCACTATCCTATTAGCTCCCTCTTTTTGAGTGCTAAAAAGCTTCATGGGGAGTGAATTTGGGTAGCTGGGGGACAGAGTCCAATCGGGATTAACTTAATTAAACTGTTGTCACTCAACAGATATCTTATCGGGCTCTAAGCTGCCCCACCGCTGCGCTAAGTGACCGCACCGTCTGCGTGCACGTGTGTGTGTGTGTGTGTGGAGAGCTGCGCAGGACCGGAGCTTTTGTTGCAATCAAAGGCGTGCTGCTGACCACTACGAGCCAAGAATTAAGCCGTGTCGGTCAGTCGGTCAGTCTCCTCCAACGCCAGCTGTATGGCGACGACGACGGCAAACAAGTTGGGACAGTCCGAGTCTGGTATCAGGTGGTGCTGTCTTCTCACTGGGCCATAGCAGGACAGGACAGCGTTTGCATGATTCACCTCATCTCCAGAGCAGTGGTCAGTGAGGGGCAGCGAGGCTCTGCTGGGATGGGCAGGAGCCCACAAAGAGCCATGGCACGCGTCTGTGGCCATCTGTGTTCCCAGCCATAAACCGTTAGATAATCCACGAGGGCTTCCCCAGGAGCATACAGAGCTGTGGCCTCGGGCTGGACACAGCTAAGGCACAATATGGCCCCGACAGTTAGTTACCGCAATCACCACCTACATCTGAAATGAATGACTACCTGGCTAATTGAAAGCAAGCACGCAAGCAAGCAAAAATGGTGTTCATTTTGCAGTAGCCTACATTAAAGGGGATTACGCAATGCCCTGTGTGTTTGACATATGCTGTGTATTAACATAATCTGATGTGATACGGAGTGGCGTGTCACAAACATGCCTCATACAGCCTCAAGCTCACAGTGAGTCCGTTCAAAGACACCGGGGACTTGACACTGACTTGTGTACCAAGCAAACCTTGCTTGAGTGTTCAAATGGACAGCGCAATCAATCCCTGCAGACACTCGCCCTGATAAGTCACCAGAAAAATAAACAAGGATAGGTTTACAGAGCTAGGCCTAGTATTGACTGCTTCCTCAAAAGAATCACAGATAATACTCCTAGAATGTGTAGAACAAATGTCTTGAGAATTAAATTGTCTTAAGAACTTAAGGCCACTTCCTTGGGGAAAAAAAAAACATTATCATTAACGTGATTGTAAACATGGGAGACCTCTGGGAGTCCCTATGTTACTGCTTATCTGATATAAGTACAATTGATGTAGGAATTTCAAGCTTTTCATTTTGTTAGCAAAGGCTCATTGAACACGTTCCACCATTAAGACAATTTACGTCAAACAGAAGTGCAAAAGCACAGAATTCCACATCAGTCTTCTAAAGAGTTGCATTCTCAACAAGCTACTGCTTCATGAATCAAAGGTTCATGTTTGACTAGCGGTACACATGGCTCTCCGGTCTGGTGGCATCAAGAGGCTACAAAAACACCAAAGATATGAAAAGGTCGCCAGTTAACGTGCTAATCTTATCAATCAGTGACTGTGGCACAAAGATCTTATTTATCACGTCATCTAACAATGTCTGCTCTGTGCAGGCACTACACTGAGCCAAAGAGTCACAACAGCTGGCCAACACTATGGACGGACATCCACTAGTTCTTTGCAGTCAATCTAATCTTTGTGATATAAGGCTGAATGAATGGCCATCCCAAAGGTCTCTATCGGAGGAGGATTTCCAAAAGACCACACAGCTGATTCTCTGATTCTCCAACTCTCCAACACTCTGGGGAGGAGTTTGAGTGCAACATAATGAGGTATTAAGCAATTAGTACTCTCATATGCAATAGGCTATGCTACTTCAGGCCATGAAAAGTTGCAGAGACCAATTTTGGTGTTCTGAATTTTGTCATGAGATCTGATGGATATTGAATCAGCGTTTGCAATTCATCTGATTCCACTCAGCAGCGTAGGCCATTACATTTGCCTGGCTATAATCATCCAATCCAGGTTGCAAATTTAAGACAGGGCCATGTCCTGTAGGCATGATGTTGCCTACAACATAAGGATGATGTCACTGTTCTCCAGATGTAATGACCATGGGCATTTGGGTCCACTAAACAATATTGTGGTCAAGCATTGAAACTATACTCAAAGGTAAATGTAAATGCTGAGTCCAAAGGTCTGTCAGGCCATAGAAGGCCAGGCATAGCATACTAACAGCAGCTGGCACTGTATACAAACTTACATGCTAGTATTGTCTGAACAGACGGAGCGGCCGAGGCAAAACACTGCATGATAGCCAAGCAAGAGTGCTACACATTCAAAAGGAGCGGCAGGGAGCCCTCCAGTAAGCTGCATATGACACTTCAACTTCGAAACGCTTGATATGATAACCAGTCAACTGGAAGCTTGGCTGCTGCCGATTTAGATGATGCCGTCTAGGCTGGAAATGGCTGCGTCAAGCCACGACTCATTGACAGATACCTTTTGTATTGGCTATCGTTAGGATATAAAGCAAAACTACAACCAGTTCAGATAGCCTATGTATAAATATGTTAGGCCTACTTACATCTCCAGCATGATCTCGTTCAAATATACACCGTCCACTAATTCAACATATTCCGACAGTTTACTACCATCCTTGGTAGATAATTTTCCGGCTGTCTTCACCTAGAATTTGAAAAAAAGACAGTGGTATTAGTGGTTCTCGAGATACAAAAATAAACAACGTGATAAAATGTGTATAGCCTAAGCCTACAATAAACTGAGATGTCTAACTAGACTTGAAGTCTTACCCAGGCGACCAAAGGAGTAAGCATGAATTCCTCCAGCAATGGAGCAAAGACCTTGTTATCCATTTTGCCGTCGTGTCTAAATGACAGATTATTAAAAATACTAATGAATCTAGCTTTTATTAGCTAGATGAGGTTAGTGAAATGGTCTTCTTCCCAGTCCTGGACGTGACCTCAATTCAGAGGCTACTCATGTGGTTGATTCAATTAAACAGACACTCATTTTGCAGATAGACAGTCCACGCATATGGTATCCAGGTTTTTTTCTGTCAAACAGTAACGTTAAAAGAAACCCTGGGAATGATCCTTGGTCCAGCAGGGCTTTGTATATAGTAGCCTGGTACCCTTGCCTGACACAGCCAAGGAATCCCTTGCATTTCTACAAAAGAAAAAAAAGTAAAATTATTCCACAGACGATTCCGCGATTTTTGCAGCGCTGTCCACAGCCCTTTACAACATTTAGCCTCGACACTGCTCTGTTTTAAACGATATGAGAAGGGCTTACAGTGAACATTTAAAAGAAAAAACAATTTACATCCTGATGTCAGTTCTTCAAGAGACAATTCAAAATTCCTCCAGTAGCGCCCTGTAAAAATCTTCTTTAAACGCGTGAGGTTCCAATCCAGTTAGACTCTGCATTCAAATGACTCACATCTTAAGTGCCACACATAAAAAAGCATTGGTCACCTCGAAATAAAAAAAGAATAACTGCGTGTAGAGGAGGCAAATTCGGTCAGCTTTGGCTGCCTACCTACCCACTCTACTATTTTTCAGCAGAGGATAGCCCGGCGGAATAGTAACGGCATAGATCTGTCGGAGAAGCAATCAGCAAAGCTGTGCGCAAGGCTTAGCACCGCCTCCTCCTCCTGCTGCGCCGCCTTCAAGGCATTTTGGATGCACCCGCGTGTGTCTACCTCCGCCAGACGAAACGCGTGTACAGTTTGAGACGGAGAAAGAAATAGAGCCAGATGTTACTACAGGATAGCATATACACGGTATGATTAGTTGATAACCCTCAATTCTGTGTCATCATTTTTATGACGATAACAGTGTCATAGCAGTGTCATATCCCAAATAATAATTTGGATATCATCGTAAAAGAAGTTGAGCACCAAACCCTTGTTATTACAGATTATCCTTATATAAAACTGGGAGGGTGTTTGTTGTTCAGTGGATATGTAGGACTACTGTACATTAAATGAAGAATGAGGCCTATTAGTTGTGAGGCTGTGCTCACAGTCTCCATTGTCTGCGCCAAGCATCATGGAGCGCATGAAACAAGGCGTTCAGTATAGGTGAAACAGAGACCCCTGGTGGACGTGTAGGCCTATTTTCCCTTGTGAGTACATACCTGACAAGAGCAGAGTGATTGGAAGTATGACCCAGACTAGACCTAAGATACATACTGCACAACTGTATGTACGAACTATGAGATACTTTATGATATGAGACATATGAGATAGATATGAGACATATGATTGAGAGGACTGAAGAGAGGCAACTGGAATCAAAACTTGAATACCCTACTCCTTGAAAATTGCTTGAAGGTTTACGGACTGACTGTACTACATCGAATGGAATGGTCTCCTATGGAGCTGATAGGGAAAATCAAACCCAGATGATCAGATTCCCCTTTACTACAGTCCCTGTTAGCCTGGTTTCATGGTAATGGTAAACTATTAGTCCCCTAACACCCCAGGAAGTCTATCAAGGTCCGCATGATGTTCACTTGACTATTGACAAAGGAGAGAGAATAGTAGGCCTATATTCTGTCAACATAAGGAAAGGGTATGGATGCTCTTAGTATAATTGAGCAGCAGAACTCATAAATATAGTCTCCAGAAACATTTCAGGGCATTACATTAATACACAGGATTAGATGTTAAAATCCCTTGTGCCAAAATCCAAGGCAAACACACATTAAGAAGCCTCTGTCCAAAATTAACTTAAAGAAGCAGGCTAACCACCAATATGTTAACCAATGGTCACAAACACAAGACAGATGGCCAATCCCACAGCAGTATATGGTATACAGCATGTCATTGGAGTTATCAAGTGGGCACCCTCATTCACCGATGTTTCGTTAAGTTAGGCCCACGACACCTCATGAATGGCAGGGCAGATGGATAATAGATCTTTCTTGTGTTTGAAAAAACTCAAAATATCACATGACAACGTGAACATTCAAAGCATTGTGAATGCTGAAGATATTTCATGTCTTGTCCTTATGTTATAAAATGATCCAGTATTCAAAAGCTACAAATTACATAACATAACATTATGTGCATAGCAGTATTGTGCGATCAGACGTGTATTGTGTGGAGTATTTGATTAGTCTCCACCAGAGAAATGGCAGGCTAGTACACTGAACCATCACAACAAATTATTGTTGTGTTCAGCCTAAAGAATTTCTGTCTTCATCGCTCAGGTTTTAGAAATTATGTGACTGCAAGAGACTGATGTTACTGTTATGTTTGGTAGAGCAGCTACTTTGTTGGTGTTGGGGAAAGCGAAAAAAAAATGATAGTCAGCAGGACACACAAAGACCCAATAACGTGCCAGACTCACAACCTGTCTAAATCCATAGTAACTGGAAAACCTGGTAGAATCTCCTCCATTAATCTGTTGCCATAACAACGCTGACACCCCCACCCCCACCAGTGAGCATCAGGCCTTTCCATCCTGTGCACAGCCCCTCTGACAAATCCCCTTTGATTACTGCTGATGCACACTTCTGAAATGCAGTGGGGGGATCGTTTTGACACATCAGTCACAGGGCTCTGCAGTGTGAAATCGAACCCTGTAAACAGACAGGGGAGAGGGAACGAAAGGAAGAGTCCTTATTTAGAGAACAGCGAGGACGCTACAGAGTAATAGATTCTGGAGGAACTGGTTCAATATTTCTCAGGCTTGGCAATGGAAGCAATACACAAATTTACAGAACTCACTGACACAGCGTTTAATAACCAAACTTCAACTGAACAGACCGCCTGTTTGGTGATACAAAAATAAAGCACTTATTTCCCCATTATGATATAGACTTGTCTTTGATTTCTCAGTGGGTTTTTTTTGTGATCAGAGCTCATCTCTGCGACCTAATAAGTGTTTGCTGGGAGGGGGATCACGTGAATAATGCGACCATGTGCCTGAACTGTGACGTCAGGATTTCTCCTGCACAAGATATGTACAAGATATAGGATTTGGTGATATATAGGATACAGGGTATAGGGATTTACACATGCATAGTATTATGTTACTGTAAGAATCATACACCACAATGGTAGAACACCTGTATCGTAGGTGTGGGACAAAATGTTGAGGATTGTACCATTACATCAGATCGCTGTGGCACCAAGCATCAGCATACTTATTTAGCAATCATTCTAATTTTATTTGGGTACATTCATTTACTATAATATTGCTTCCGAGGTTCATAAGTTATAAAACCTCAGGTCTTTTATGGCACATTTTAAAATGCACATGACTATGTACGAGCTAATTTTTGTATTTGACAGTCTTGAGAATTCCACACCGAAATTTAAAAAAAATCTAAACTACAGCAGAAATAAATCACAAAACACTGGAATCAGTTCATCATGCCCCATATTTTGATGTGGTGTCATCACTTTTGTAGCAATTCTCACCCCTACTGTATCTTGGTTCCATGCTGGGACACCTTCCTTAGCAACAATGAAGTCAATGATAAGATAATGTGAAATTCGGATAAGCAAAGAGTAGTCTGGTCTTCTTCCTTTTTAAAAAAAATTAGGAAAAAAAAAAAAGCATGGGTCTTGGTTCTTTCAGGGATGAAATCAAGACCTACAGTGTCTTAGATGCATGTACTATGGATGCTATATGGACAATCTGAATCCTCAAACATACGTGTCAGTTTTTCATTCAGCAACCAAAAAAAGAAAATAAAGATTCACGTTTAATGCCAGGCTCACATTTAATCTGAAAACTTTCCAAATATCAAATGTATACAAATGGTTTAGAGTGGAGATAGTGGTAGTAAATGCACTTTTACAAAATTTCCATGGAGTAAAACAAAAACCTACAGTGCGCTCTAGACATTTTTTCTTTTTAATTTTTACAATTGGGCCCTCACAGCTCTTAGTTCTTCATTATCAATCTGAAACGTTCTCTTTTCTGGTGTGGATTTTTGCTACATCTGTCGATAGGAATGTCTACATGCTGGGAGAGGCTGGTTGAAACCATCAGTGCTTACAGAAAACATCTCACAGAAAACCTAAAGCACAACTACCGAGAGAGCCTGGGTTCTTAGAGCCGACAGCTGGTGCAGGGAACTCTTCAGAACGTAAACACTTCCGGAGACTCGACATAGCAGAGGGCCACATCTTTTTAAATCTGTAACCGAGCAACATCACAAACAGACCCCCAAACGTCTGCCAATCAGCTGCAAGAGGATTTTTTTTTTTTTAACTGCAGTTTAATACATCTTATTAAAAATCAGTATCATGACTATTCTACAATGAGTCAAATTATCTGATTAAAAGGGTAAACAGTGGTCCCACCTTCTTGTGCAAAAGTATTACACTGGCAGGAATTGACTCCCCCAATTTAAAAAAAAAAAATATTTAAAGAGGCAAACAATTAAAAAGAAAATAAAAATAAAACTGCTGTACAGTACTTTTAATAGACTCATGAATACAAGATTCCTGGCTGATGTAGTTCCACTTGAGCCTCTGTAGGGGGAGCTTTTCCATTCTTCAAGTTCTGTTGCTCACCTTTCAGACGCTGCATTTCATTTCAAACATTTTTTTTTTTCCTTTTTTTTGTTTTTGTTTTTTTTTAAATCTGCCATCCCACCTCTTTTTTTTGGCCTGATTCTCTCCACCCAACCCAAGTAAAAAGGACACGTGGCTCTTTTGAGGGTCTGCCTGCCAAGCTTCCATCACGGAGCTGGCTAGTCCTGCTAGCCTGACGGGGCCCCCCCGTCACCCCCCTTTGCTCCCAATCAGGGAGCCTTGTAGCGGTGAGGAGTTGCTACAACCCTGCTGGTGTGCCTGGGTCCTGGGGAGTGTGGGGGAGGGAGGGAGGGAGGAGGGCGATCGGGAAGCTCCTCCGGTCCACAGGCGGTGCGGCTGTGGCTGTATGGGAGCAGGAGGTAGAGTGGGTGGGGTGGGGGGGGAGGGTACGGGGTGGTGAGGAAGATCTTTGTCCAGTGGACCGTGTGACACTGTGGCACCATGGGACACCAGACCTCTGGATAGCTTGTTTTTTTTACTTCTTTATGAGCCTAGACGGGGTCGTTTCCGTGGCGACTGTTCCTCCTCCTCGTCCTCCTCCTCTTCGTCTTCATCATCTGGATAATCCACAAGTCCTACCAGCCCCGTCTGTGGACGTAAAGGAATGTGTGAGTGAAACTGGCTAGGTACGAAACCATGAGTGTGTGTTGATAGAGGGGAGGGAGAGTCAGACACACACACAAAAAAAAAAAACAGCTTTGAAGTGAATTTAAAATTTAACTTCATGTCAGCATACACTACACAACAAATTAGGGATATCTGGCTTTCGGGTAGGCTGGGTGAACCCTGGCTGACCTGATGGCAAATTCGGATTTCCCCTGCTTCCTGTCTACAACCTTTGGGTCCAATCACAAACTAGCTTATCCAAAAGACGCATCGGATCGTTGGTCTGATTGGTTTAAGGACTATCCAAGTATACGGAGTCATTTGAACGATACCCATTGCTCACAGTCTCCCCATACTAATGTTCAATCTTAGAAGATTGAGCTTAGTATGGTGATAGCCAGCCTTTCGGGTCAAATTTATGGAAAATGTTCGAGCTACAGTGGTATTAGATCATGAAAGTAGGGCATTTAAGTAGAAGCATCCGATGGTGGGATCCTCATCTCTAACAATTTATTGAAACAAAGGCCAACACATTTCACCCATAAGCCAAATAACCCTGCCTTTTTGTGAGTAGTGTATGAAGGAAAGTCTTTGGGAAACACTGAAAACTGAAAGGCCACGAGATGCCTATACACTGAAGGTGAATGTTGACTCGTCACCTTGACGACAGGAGAGGCAGGGAGAGCTGCTGCCTTGGCTGAGGAGCCGTTGGGACTGGTGGGGGCGGCGGAGGTGGCCGCCTTGCTGTTGGCGCCGTTGGCTCCGTGGGCAGCGCCTGCAGAATGAGACAAGGTAAGCTTAAAGCTGCCAGCTGAGGTCCACTTTGGATGGTTTTCTTTGTCCTCACTCTCTTTAACTGCAATGAGAGATAAAAGGTCACGGGTGAGGAGCGAGCTATTTGGCAGCCTGACCAGACACATTGATGGCATGGCGTGGACAGGGTGGGTGGGACATACCTTTCTTGGCCTCCATGAACTTGTCATAGCTCTCGGGGAAGTCTTCGTCGGACCTGCCCTTCTCTTCTGCAGCCTCGTCCTCGTCGTCCTCGTCTTCATTTAACCACATTTCTTCATCGTCCTCCACAGGTCGAGCCTCCCGACGATACCTGAAGGCGAGGACATCAAAATCGTTCAGAACCGTGGCATTAAATCAGACAATTCCAGCCACCCCCCAAAGTCTGCGTCTCGCGCCCCCCACCTGCGGAAGCGTTGGGTCTGCCGGTCCTTCTCCTGCTCGTAGCGCCCCTTCAGGCCCTTAAATGTCTGGACGTACTCGATGGATTCAAGTGCTTTGTAGAAATTGTCCACAATGTGAGCAATGAGAGACTTGACGTCCTCCTGTATAAAGGCGATTAAAAGAAAAAGTGAGAAAAAGTCACCTCTGCAGTTGAATATTGATATATAATTCAATATTAATCATTTACACAATTATAAATATATAAATATGAATATAGCATCTTTTTAACATACCACTTTGATAAACTCAAATAGCTCAATGATGGCAGAGTTCAAAAGGTTGTATCGTGTTCCGTTGTCTAGCAGGGCGTTGATGACTGGCTCAAACAAGTTCCCTTTGATGATATAGCGGTTGTAATATTCATCCTTCAGCCCAATAATTCTCCTCATGAACCGTAGTGCACCTGTAGAAAAACAGGGCCATGTCAACCACCATTCTGCAATAAATACTCCAGTATCTACAAACAATACTCCAGAGAGAGAGAGTCTGGCAGATTATCTATATGTAAATGTATGTCAATTATGCAGTTGTTCCAAATACAAATTGATTATTGAGCTGCACAAGCCACATCTTGTAGTCTTATACACGGAATGGAAATTGGTACACACGTACACACACACACACACACACACGTCTGTGGAGGACATCCTTAATGGATGTGTTGTAAACACAATGGCACATCTGACAGTCTAATTGAGGAGTCTGTACATGGGACTCATCCAAAACATATTCTAGAACACTTGAGTAATGGGACCAAAAAGGCCAGAAGGTTAATGGTGAGCATGATTCAAATAGCTAACTACTGTAACAGCCAAATACAATGACACAAACTCCACCAAAGCAAACTCTTCCTCTACAACATAGAGCAGTTGTCATTTCTAAGCCTCAGCCCAAACCCCAGTCAGTTCCAGCAATGTCACATGACTATTGAGGACAACGTTTGACAAGACGGCAACTCAAGACAGAAACTTAGCTGTTCCCATGACAACACAACAAGGCTGCTATTCTCTGTCTTGTGTATGATCCCGATCACAAAAACCACGGGTTACCAGGCAGGCGGTGCTACAACAATGCTCGACATGTGAAACCCATCAACATTCTAGCCGCAAATAACCATCATTACATGGTGAGCAGCCAAAGTGTTAACTATAAAACCATCCACAGCTTGCCAACACGGCAGAACCGACACCATTTGTTTCGTCAAGAAATTGCAGCGATAATTAACTCAAATTGCTGATGACATGATTTAAAACACAAAGCTGAGGGTTTTTTTGGGGTTTTTTTTGCTGCAAGTTTTGTTTCAGAGTGACGAAATAACGGAATCTCTCTCCTCCCTCTTGTTGCTCTACACCACGGACATTGTACTTACACAGCGCCAAGAAGGTGTGTTTGGAGTTCATGAGCACGAGCACTCTCCTCAGCAGATCGGTGTTCATGATGTAGTTCTTCATGTGGTACGTGTGGTGCTCCACACAGAAGGTCAGCAGCTCCAAGATCAGAGCCAAGAGCTGGGCAGTCTGGAAATTATCTGCAGGAGACAGGACACCATTAACATCAGCACAATTCACACACAAACGCAAGTCTTCAAAACAAGAGAAACAAACAACAACAATAATCGACTGCTGTGTCAGAGCCATAGATAGACTTACCAGGGCACACACGGTTGATTTTTGCAGACCCCTCTTGAATGTCTGATGGGTAAAAGGAAAAATTGTTACTGGTAAATGTCTGCTGCACCCACTGCCAACCAGAGGTACTGAACACAACATGGCTAGCTAAGCTAAAACAAGGGGTCTTATCAGGGTGTTACTGCAGAATCACGGGTGCAGTTGCATGCTGTCCTGTGTATCAAAACCAACTTATTTTTTCCCCACGTAGCAAGCTGCCACAATACAAATAAGTGCAGTGTGTATTAGCAGTAGCCTTGTAAGATCAGAGTATGAATACGGCCATTATGAACGACATGTACAGGTATGTGCAGTGTAACGTTACAAGAGTAGTACGAGTGTGCTAATTGCGTCTCCTCACCACTTGAGTCGCTGTCTTCAGCAGTGTTGGCCAGTAATGGAGCTGTGAGCACATGCATGCAGTACTTGTAGAAGAAGCTGAGGAACTCCGTCTTCTCCGTTTTCTGTGAAGAGACAAATGAATGCTGACAACACTGAGGACTTCAAAATGGCCCCGGCATACAACCTCACGACACGAAATGACATGCCTGAAGAAGACCCTGGTGGGTCGAAACGTTGCATGCGGTTTTAATAAACCTTGTCGGTTTTGGAGTCTCCAGTGTGCGGACATCTTTCTTTTTATCACGACTACATTGTTTGTGTCCTGCACCTGGCCCCAGTGAGGTGGGATGTGCATGCACCTACTACACCTAAACAAAATGACATCACCACACAAGTGTATCCACACACAAGACCATCTGAATCAGTTCTGCTCGTGATCAGATTGATTAAAAATGCCGCTCTTCGTGCACCTGTAATAACGGTACGTTTTTGCCCATCAGACACAATGTATAAATGATGCGCGGAAGGCGCAGAACGCAAGGGTGAGGCCCCGGCAGTGGCGCAACTGGCTGGGGCACCTGCACCGTACGCCGGCGACCCGGGTTCGATTCCCGCCCCGTGGTCCTTTCCGGATCCCACCCTGACTCTCTCTCCCACTCACTTCCTGTCATTCTCTCTACTGTCCTGTCCATTAAAGGCATAAAAAGCCCAAAAAAATAATCTAAAAAAAAAAAAAAAAAAATGCCGCTCTTCATGCACCTGTAATAACGGTATTTTTTTGCCATCAGACACAATGTATAAATGATGCGCGGAAGGCGCAGAAAGCAAAGTGTGTGTGTGTGTGTGTATGCGTGCGTGTGTGTGGGAGATTCCTGCAGTCTTACATTGGTGGGGGCCAGCATGTTCTCTGGGTCAATAAGCGTTCTCAGGAGGCCCATCAGTTGCACAGCTCCCCCCAACTCTGGGTCAGAGTCACAGATCATTTGCTTGATCACCACATTAATCAGCAGCACGTCCTACACACACACAAATGGGGGAAGTGGATGTGGAGGTCAGTACAGTGGCAGAAACTTTTTAAGGTCACAACAACACGCAACTCTATGAAGTGACGGGCAAGATTTATGCCAGACATCATCATCTGCTTTTTAACATGAGACTATTTTATCTGTTTGTTTGCACTAATTGCACTGCTTGTCCGTACATTTTTTTCTTTTTTTAGCATTTTGCTTTTACCTGGTGGACAATAGATATATTCTATTCCAACACACAAAAGTAACCTCCATATAATTTTAAAAGCAAATCCTCCAACACCAAGAGTGCTACGTCACACCGACACATCCCTAAGCAGAAGGCTGGAATAAAACACTGAGGATCTGTTCTCATTACAGACTTGGATCCAAAATCATGGCAGCATTACAGAACACTAATCTTGAAAAACACCTAACCTCAACATCGATTGGAAAACTCTGTTCGTACGTGGCGCTCACGCCCACACTTACATCATCTGCCTGCTGAGGCTCTTGCATGACAAACTCCCGCACCATAGAAGGGCTGAACTCCACCAGATAGGACAGGATATCTGTGGCTGCAGCCCTCACCTGGAGGTCATCCATCGCCTGTGCAGGAAACATAGCATATACAATGTACATGTATTACGATAATGAGCCATATTTCTTAACTACATTTATGTTTATTATTCATCTAGTTGATGTTTTTATCCAAAGCAACCTAAAAGTGGGGAATAATATTGAAGCTACAATTCAAGTGCAACAGAAGAGCATATACAGCCTGGTCCTGCCATACTCTCGCACACTCATAATGTATAGAGAATCTGGGGTTGTGTCCAGAAGTCAAGCGTGCACGCTGGGTAGTACCTTCTTCCCAGTAGCGTATTAGTTAGCTTGCTCCTCAGTGTGCGTCCCTACCTACATTTGGACAGCACTAACTAGTTGGCGTCACCTGACTCGAGGAGGGGTGTGTGTTGACGATTTGCTTGACCTGCGCTGCGCAATGGATTATGGGATATCTGAGGCCAAAAAAGATGCATCGATGCACGCTTGGAAATCACGCCAAACGAAGTACCCACTAGTGAGAGCGCTTGACTTTCGGACAGTCTATTCTGACGTAACTTCTGGAAAATGCACACTGCCCAGCGTGCACGCTTGACTTCAGGACACAGCCTGGGTCTGCGGTATATTCGTGGGCTTTCTCAAGACAAAAATGTGCAGGTCCAATCTGGACGTCACGACCAAACGTTAGCGATTGGTTATGGCAGATCCGAGTGGCTCTGGGCAGATCCAGAAGTTTTAAACATCAACAGAGTATCTGCATTCAAGGATGTTCACGCTTGGCAATGGAAAGGGCCCAGACTCACTGTACAATAGATTATGAATGTACAAGAGTATGGTAGGACCGGGCTGGAGCATACACAGTACATTATGAATGTACAAGAGTATGGTAGGACCAGGCTGGAGCATACACAATACATTATGAATGTACAAGAGTATGGTAGGACCAGGCTGGAGCATACACAATACATTATGAATGTACAAGAGTATGGTAGGACCAGGCTAGAGCATACATACAAACACAAGACAACCAGAGGAGGATGGTGCAGAGGATTAAGTACAAACCAGAGGACATATTCAAGACAGATACTAATGGGCAGAAAAGATGCATGGTAAAAACAACTTAAAACATGTTACTATATAGAGTATGCTAAATTAAATGAAAATGACCGTTGATTGCAATTTGAGCACAGTGACCCAGTGTACAGGCACAGTGGTGTGAGCCTACCATCACTATCTCCAGAGCAGGCAGAATCCCTAGATTGGCGAGGGTTTTGAAAAACGCATCCCTGTTCTGGGGCTGCAACGTTTGGGAAAAAGCACAGAACTCCTTGAAGAAGTTCACCTGCAAAAGTAAATAAATAAAAAAAGAGACATGTAAGAAACGTGCATGAAACTCGATGCATCCCCATTGGGTACAATGTGTGGGATTGTATACATCATTAGCACCATCTTGGAACACCTTGGATCACCTTCTCAGAAAAGTGAAAGCTGTTCTAGTTACCCTATTCATGGGTTTCATTGGGTCCCTTTCCACAGGAGCATAAAATCAAACACCTAGATTATGATTGCAGACTGCACGGTGCTTGATTTAAACCCGTGAATAGATTTAAACGGGAGGTCATAAAAGTTCCTGTTGGTGTAACAGCTAGGTATCCCAATACCTTTGTCCATATAGTGTGCACAGTGTCGTGTACGTCTTCAGCATAATGCATCTTACCAGCTCTCTCCTCTTGCTGTCCTCCGTTGCTTCATCGGTTAGTTGGGCGAACACCTCTGTTAAGAGTTTCTCATTCTCCTGTTGGGAAAATAAATCAGGTCTCAAGTTAGTCCTGTAAACATCAATGCAGTGTTGATCCCAAACACGAAAAAGTAAGCCTTCATTCCAGAAAATAAGCAAAAATCAGTGGGGAGAAAAAAAGTGTGCAAAAAGTGGGGTTTGACAGGAGACTTGCTATTGCTAGAATGTCAGAACTTCACAAAGCAATTAAGTACAAAAAAGGGACATTTTGTATTTTATAATCATAGCATATGGGTGTCACAGGCAACACGTACGAATGATACATTTTTGCAGTACATTTAACATTTATAGAGCAGATACATCAGCAGTAGCCATGAAAAACTGAATTATTGATACATGATTATGCCTACACATATCAGGTTATGAATCAGTTTGATTAACATCAAAAGTGGCAAAAGGCAGCAATTCATATCCTCTACACCATTTCACAAGAGAGGACAACAAAAGCTAGCCACGATCAAAAGGGCACTTTCAAGCACGATATCCCATAAGGCTAAAATTTAGCAATGTGGGTTTGGTACATATTTCACCAAACGCACCTCCCGACACATAGAAATGTACAACACAAGACAGTCACATACAAAACAGTTGTTTCCTTGGCTGTTAAACAGAGGGCTAAACAGCTTCCAGACACCTCTTCACTAACCTACCTGCAACATGCTAACTATTTCCACTTTGTTGAAGAATATGAAAGAGGTGAGCGTGGACAGGAAGTTCTCCTCAAAGACGGACGGCGTGGGGAGGATGATGTCTTGGATGTACTGCACTCGGTACGTCTGGTGAATCTTCTGACGAAGCTCTGAGTCTGTAATGGGGACCACCTCCTTGAACTTGGCCGTCTTGGTGAGGAACTCCCGATGCCTCTTGGGCTGAACGAGAGCCGGGTCGTATTCCAGGCATCCCACAACGTCCATGATGCAATCGTCAGAGAACATCACCTCGAAGAGGGCAGCCTTGTTGAGGAAAAGCACGCCGCGCACAATCTCATAGAGATGATGCAAGCCCTCAAGGTCCTCCAGGTCCTCACAAGTCCTGAAGAGCTGCAGCAGCTTCTTGATATAGCCTTCGCTCATGAGCGCTAGGGCCAACTTCTCCCGGCGGATGGGCGACGAGAGCACAGACGTCACCAGGTCGGCGATCTCCTCCAGCCGGGCGAGTTCACAAGGGGGTAGCTCCACCAGGTGACTGGTTTCTGGCAACTCGTCCACACGTTCCTCCTCTGACTCGTCAATGGGATCCTGGGTGATCTCCAGAGCCGGGTCCTTACCCTGGACCTAAGTGCCACATTTAACATTTAAACAAGGGGTGAGTCAACAGAGAAAAACAAAACAGAAAATAGCTTTCACCTAGGCCTCTGTTCCATGATTTTTTTTTTTTTTACCCATTCAGTCCGTACTATGGCCCACTACAACCACTTATAAAGAGCTTGGTGACTTCCTACTAAATTCAATTAGGGTTGCTACAGAAACCCCACAGACAATTTGTTCCAGAATCATTGCCTAAAAGACCCTGAGGTGAAAAAACTATCTAGGCATGTCTAGTTTAGGCTCAAGAATAAATCATGATTTGCTGAAATGGTTGAACAGTAATGTTTCGAAATGTAAACACGAGGGTAGTTAAACTGAATGTATATTTGGTCTTAGATCACTCTTGAGTCCAACTACACAGAACTAAAATGAACATCAAGACTAACTGTATTCCATACTACAAAGAGTAAAGTAAGTGAACAGTCATAATGATAAAGCAAACATCACAAATCATAACGGTTCTCTAAATGCCAATACCTGACAAATCTTTTCCCAGATTTCATCACAGCCAGCTTTCTCTTGAAAACTCAGAGCAAGGTCATAATTCTCTGCTTCTGACCAAACAATCAAGGTGTCCTGGGAACCAAAAAAAAGAACATTTTACACGAGTCCAAGTTTTTTTGGCCAGTTCACATACATACCCTTTGTCTCCTCTAGCCACACCACTCAATTGATTAGGCTCAAAGACAAACACAGATGGTTTTTTTTTGACGGATATATTTGCAAGATATTTGACAGATTTATTATCATGGACAAGCATCCAAACATTTGCTCTTGATATACAGGCTAAAAATCAGCAGGACACTGCAGCCTAAGGCAAACAAGGACAAAGACGATTCAACTCACTTGTTGTTTCTGATATGCTGTGTTTGGACTGATTTTCGACTCCAAGAGAAGCGAGCCTGTAAGAAGAACACGTTTGTATCAAGTTAGCAGACTTGTCTTTCAGATCAAATATTTTACCATGGCTATATTTTACGCAGTTTGACCAATAACATACATGAATGCAACACATTAATTTATCCTACACCATGAGTGAATGTGCTGAATTGTTCCTATTGCAGCTTTTGGCACAGCCAATCCAGCCATCTTTATAGATGTGTATTCATGTAGCAGGATCTCTACAATGAAATGGTTGTTGGTAAACTATAAGCAGATAGCTATAGCTACCAAAGGATTGTAAACACATGCCAGTCACAAGTGGATAAAACATCTCTCCCGATATCTCAACACCACCTGGATGTTTAACAGCTAATGTTAAAAAAAATAAAGATCAATTGTATTTGGCACAAGCAATACAACTAGACTATGGACACAACTGTCCTGAAATCATGTATCATGCTGAGTAGCCAAGTTCTTACTAACCTCAAAATGATCAACACAATTTCTCCCTGAACAAAAAACGGTTCATGATGAACTTAAGACCTCAGTTACTCCAAGATCACCAAGAGAAACGTTGCAGTCAACAGTACCGATGTAATTCACATACAGATTAGCCAACACATCATAGACTCCTTAGCGAAATTAGAAATGTTCTACAAGAAAACATGTGATGAAATACTACCTGATTGCTAACCACAGTTACAACCAACATTAGCACTACGAGCTTGTAGAAGATCTTACTAATTTAGGCTACAATCCTTTTGACTCAACTAAAGGTAGGCTAACATAACTAGGTAGACAAAAGGCAAACCTCTACATCTACCAAAATAATTGTTGTTACAAGATATTGGACCACCATGACCATTAACCATTAGTGGCAGTCTAATTAGCCAATTTAGTTAACGTTACTCTGAAATAGAATGAAACTACCCAAATGGTACTTATGTTGACGTAAACTGTTAGCTAACGCTACCCAAGTAAATCCTGACTTGTGATAGTGAAGATGCCAGCTTGAAACAAAACGGTGTCTATAGTTATGGGTAATATAATATTATCTATATTATTAAGGGTTAAAAGTAACCTTAGCTTGTTATCCAAGACTAGACCGCTAAGTGGATAGCTAACCAACCTTTGCATATAAACTGACAATACATACAGTATCTTAGGTAAGTGCTAACCTTAGATAAGTTCCCAAGTGAGATGGCTACTTCATGTTAAGCCACTTTGATAAGTTCATAACATTTTACAGTTTCGCTAACGCCAATTTAACGTCACCTCTGTGGTTAGCTTTTCACCCAGCTAACATAACGAGCAAGGTCTACGTGGAGGACATGGACCAAGCTGTTCAAAAAGTTAACGATGGTTTGTTATTTCTGCGGCCTACAGGCCTACGATTTAACTGATAAATTGGTGGCCGACGCCACCAATAACGTATCTAAATGTACCGTTGAGATGGATAACGAGAACGAAGATTATATCATCTGGTACTGAGAATCCCGTAAACATGGGACAAAACATCTCGTGAAAGAACAGAGTGGAGCTCGAGACGAAATGCATTTGAAGAGCAGCGGACTTGCTTAGCTAGCTAGCCGACTAGCGAGGCTACTCACCATCAGATTCGGCCCGAACTAACAAGCATATTCCTCTCAATCGTTCGACGTAAGTGGATGAAACATGTCCTGTTCCTCTGTCGTCCCACTGTCGGTCTTCATTTAGCGTGTACACTTTTACACGCCGCCGAGTGTCCGACATCGTTTTATCAACCTCAGCCACAGCTTCACCCTAATTTCAATTAAACGTATTTCTCAACCCAAAGCTTCAAACTTTATAACTACCCGCATGTTCCAGCCACACTGCCGTCAAATTGTTCAAGTACATATATATTGACTTCCGAAATGGCTTAAAATCATATGACAATAGAATATCTGTATGTAGTGCCGAATAACTACAACTACACTGTTACAAACACAACAACTAGCTATGTCGGCCGTTCTTCTATCCGCCATGGACCGCCATCTTGTAATCGGATCTTGTGTCTTTTTCTTCCCCAACGTCAATCAAAGCGTTTACCGCCGCGGGGTCTCCT
Organism: Sardina pilchardus; assembly: GCF_963854185.1. Taxonomy (NCBI): domain Eukaryota; kingdom Metazoa; phylum Chordata; class Actinopteri; order Clupeiformes; family Clupeidae; genus Sardina; species Sardina pilchardus. Next base: position 4,109,234 of record NC_085011.1, on the reverse strand, counting down.
CCGAGGGGCTACGGAAGCCGAAAGTCAATAGCGTACAAAACGCCTAGGCATAATGAAATTACAAATTTACAAATGAGAAAATACAAACTGTACTCTAAGCACTGGGAGGAGGGTGGCCGTTACACTATTTCACATTTTCATAAAAATGTATACGTGGCTGAATGGTTTGTTACAAATGTTCATATTAAAACAAAATGGATAAAATAAAAAAAATAAAAAGTCACTGTATTGCATCAGACAGGGTTAAAGCGGATCTTTGATTGCAACCATAATATAATGAAATGAAGCCCATTTAAAAAGAGATGAAAAGGAACAGTTGGCCACTGTTATGTTTATTTACACTTGTGATTCATCAATACATTTATATAGAAAAGTCACACACAATAGAAACAACTTTGAAACATACTCCAGTACAATGTATGTCCTATCAGGGGACACTTGAAGTTTGATCATTGCCTGTCCCCATGGTGATGCTGTGTTTGTCGTTCAGTGTTCTCACCACTGATGATGTAGGGGAGTGAAGCACCTTCCGAGAAAGTCTCATCCTGCCATCTGTTGGGTCACGTCCAAAGAATTTAACCTGTCAGAGGAAACCATTTAGATATAGCATTTGCAAAGAAATGATCTGGTCTACCAGCTAAGCATCTACACTCAGATATTAAATACTCTTCAAAAACCCAATTTTGACTCTGCAAAGCACTTACTTGGATCTGCTGTCCAACTTCAAAACCAAGGGCACTGGGATGTTGAATCTGAAATTGATCAGGAATATCTTTTATTATCTGATAGTAACTCATCATCACTTGTGCATTCAAAACAGGTTAGACTCATACTAACCCGCTTATGGTCCAACTGAGAGTTATGCAGAAGCACGGGGCTCATATTGGGATAAAGCTTGACCATAACTCCACTATCCCTGTAGGTGAGGAGATGAGCAATAATTATTTTACCTGCCTTCACTAAATCAAATCACATAAAGAATAAATAAATACATAACATGAACTACTCAAAGCAATATAGATTTAAAAAAAAATATGATTTAGACAGTTTACCTCATTTCAGTGATGGTTGCTGTGTAAATGGCACCAAATTCAAGTTGGTATTCTTGCTGTGCACATAATGAGACAGCAGACACATAAGAAAACTTGCCACACAATCTCACACACAGGAATCACCAACAATGAGCAAAAACACAAAAAAGCAGACTCTTACATCATCCTTGCAAATCTCTGTGATGAACTCCTGGGCTTCGCTCATGGCGCCAGGTGTTGGCGCAAACACAGAGAAAGTCTCCTCATCTACTTGACTTATTGTGACACCTATTGGGCAGAATAGAGATCTCCTTTAAATTTGCCCACATATTTGCTCTACAACCAAGTCTTAACTAAAGTTAACATGTAACTAAAGCCTACCTTACTTACACTGATAGACTTTGACAAGATTTGGGAAAGATCTTTGAAAGTTTGTAGTCTTTTAACTAATGCCCCTCATTCAAGCTTTACTCAAAAGACTACAGTCTTTCAATAATCTTTCCCAAATCTTGTCAAAGTCTGCCAATGTAAGGTAGGCTTAACAAATCTAAGACTAGTTTTGGACTCATGAATTGAACGGAAATAACCTGTCTGTGCTTGAATCCGACGCAAGTTGTAGCCACCTGGTCCCACAAAGCGGGCTCTCTTTGAGACAGGCACACGGACATTTTCTACAAACACAAAAAAGGCATATATTTCTTTAGATGAAAGCAAAGACTGAAATATCAAAACATCACCTAAACTGTAAATATCATACCAACAACAGGTCCATTTTCCTTCCTGGTGGGATTTGGCTTAGCAATAGTCTGGTTCATGATGTGCAAAATCTCCCTTCTGGCCACTGACAAAACACAAAAATCAATGGTATGAGGACAAGAGAGGCCTTTGTCAATACACCACATAGGTTGCTGAAAATGTTTATTTTCCCCTCTACATTATTTAGCTTTACCTGTCCCCTGCTGAATGGCCTCCATTACAATTTTCAGTGGCAGTCCAGGAATCTTGATATCAGCCTGAGAAGAGAGGACATGTTATTGAAGAATAGCCCAAAAGCTTTTTCTAAAAAAAAGAAAAAAAGTACATAAAACTGAACCCAAGAGGACATAATATCCTGGTACTTGTACCTGTAAGGCATTGATGCCTTTATTCGTCCCTGACAGTTTGAAGTCCATATCACCAATGTAATCCTCAATTCCCTATTTTGAAATAAATAAATAAACAAATGATATATATAATATACATATTTAAAAAAAAAAAACATATATCAACTTCCAAAATCAGCATCTATAACATGTTGGTCCTTAATTGAAGTAATTGGCACAGTGTAAAGCCACTTTAATGTGTGAAGTTTCAATGAACTGAAGCTACAGTATGTGTGTGGCATGTGGAGCACTGAGCAGACCCACCAATGTCTGTGCTTAGGATTTTGGTATTCATGGTATTAAACTGGCGAATGGATTGCGCCGCATCATTTATCATTATTAGCTTAAAGGGGAATTCTAGCGATTTCCACATAGTTCTTCGTTTCTTGAGGTCACCCAGTACTGTTGGTACGGGAAAAAAACATACATTTTACCTAGCTAGAGTTCCCGCGGCCAGGCAGCCACAGTGGTACTCTGGGGGAATGACCACTGGGGCTCATGAACATGTCCCGAGTATGTGGCGCTGTAGCTACCTGACTACTTTAGCTGTTGGCTGCAGCAATCGGTTTGACCTATCTTGTGTTGCTGCTGCTAAAGCAGCCAGGCAGCTCCAGCACTATACTTTGGGGGCATGAACATGAGGGCTCAGGAACATGCCCCCAGGGTGTAGCACTGAAACTGCCTTTAGCTGCTGGCTGAAGCAACTTAAGCTGGGTAAAACCGATTCGTTTTTTTTTTTTTTCTATCGACAGTAGTCGGTGACCTTGAGAAACAGAGATTTATATGAAAAATGGACGGAATTCCCCTTTAAGTTAAATTTTAGACACTGCAGTTTTCCCATAATTTATATTAGGGTGAGGGTTGGGTGTGAGGTGACAATCATACCAGAATATCTGTCAATAACCTATAATCCTGAATTTCAGACGGTTTCTCAGGATCAGGCTTGGATATCAAGCCAATCGCCACACCAGCCACTGGTGATGATATTGGCACGCCTAAACCCAAAACAGATAAGGGTTAGTAAAGTCGGAGATATGTCTGGATTAATTCCTTTGACACATTTTTTAGAGCCATATATGGGATCTTCACAATACATACCAGCATCCATCAGAGCCAAACTGCCTCCACAAGCAGATGCCATGGATGAAGATCCTGGAGAAGACATAGTGCTCAGCCTTGGAGAAAACCACTAATCATTCATAAATAGGTGCTTAATAACAAAGATAAGGAGACAAACCATTGGATTCCAGGACTTCTGATGTGACACGAATTGTGAAGGGGAAGTCTTTGGGGATGATGGCTCTCAAGGATTTCTCCGCTAGCGCTCCTTTGGGATCACAAAAAAACAACATCATTAGGAATCCTGCTACGATACTTGGCTCATTGCTCATGAGCAACAACAAACACTGACCGTGGCCCAGCTCTCTTCTGTTCATACCGCCCATCTTTCCAATCTCATTTGTTGCATATGGTGGGAACTGAAAGACACAAATTTATTATTATTATTAAAAAAAACAGATTATTCTAGTTCATTCACATTAAGGTCACAGTATACTTTAAATTGTGGGTACATAGATAGTTCTGTTAATGCCACTTACCTCATAGTGAAGCATGAAATTCTTGTCTTTAATGCCACTGTTAGAAAAGAAGAAATGAGGGAAAGAATGTTATGAAGAATTTGTCAATTTTCACACAAATTAAATTATTTGGCTATATTATTATTTCAAATATCATTATTAACGGTCTTACCTTAAAGCTGTGGTAATTATGTCTGTTTTGACACTGGATTCAAGGGAGTCAAAAGTAACAGTGCAAAGGACCTATGGTACGAACCAAATGCACAGTTAGAAAATAAGAAGTGGAAACATGCTGGTTAGTATGTTATCTATTCTTTATTCACAGGTAAATTCATCAAAGAGAAATCAGTTATACCTGGGTTTGTCCTCTTTGAAAAAGTGCAGAGCCGTGTAAAGGCTTGAAAATGTCCACTTCACAAGAAATATCCCTCAGTCCAGTCAAACTTCTACCATCACATCTAGACCACACATAAAAATATCTGTTAAAAACTATTACATACTGTAACTCTGATATGCCTGTAGAAGAAAAGATGTGTGTGGCACAGATGTTAACCCAAGTCTATCAGAAGCTTACCTTTTATACTCGTTGAGCACTAGGTTTCGAAAAACTTCCTTTGAAACCGCATTGAATGACTCAATAACTTCAAAAGAATCTGCCTGAGGATACTTTTCTAAAGAGACATTCATAGGAAAGTTATAGAAACTCATAGGAAAGTTATATACATGATACAGTTTACATACAAGGGCTCTGGGAAATAGAGAAATTCTGAGCAATGCTTCATCAGGTCTTTACCCCTAGTTTGCTCCTCAGTCTCCAATCTTATCTTGTTTATAGCCTCATCTCGGGAAATCTGAGGAGAACATAGGTCTTAATATGAGAGTGAAATTGAATCTTTACATACAAGAGACTTAATATGGTAAAGTATGCTTACTTTATCATGGGTGTAGTCTGTGAAAACGGCATAGATCTTTTCACTAGCCTGTCTGTAAAACAAATTGTCACAAAGGTAAGTTCAATTCATCAAGTCTGCAGTGTATGTCACCTTTGCAGGAGATAGCACTGGTAATATCTCACAAAAATGTAATTCAAGGAATGAAGACATGGTCTTGCCTGCGTACGAAATCCACAATTTCTGGAGGGGCAACGAACAGTTTTTGAGGTGTTCGTTTGACCACTTTCTGCTCTCTGACCAGCTGCTGAATACCCAGAACGATCTGCTGGATGTGCTTGACCCCAACCTTGATAGCGTGACAGAAATCCTGCTGAAGAACGTTGTCTCCAGAGGCCTCCATCATCACTAACGAAAGATACCAAAAGTGAGTGGACCTGTGTGGCTTATGATAATGTGCCAATATCCCATTTACAATGGTTTAGTTGCATAAAGAGACATGGGCGAGACATACCTACTTGACTGTGTAATGCTCCTGCCACAATCAGGTCCAGAGTGCTTTCGGACATTTGTTTCCTTGTGGGGTTCACAATAAACTCCCCATCAACCAGACCCATCCTGACAGCACCTTAAAATGAACATTACACACACGCCTGGCTTAGACAGAATGTATGTCTGATTGTATTTATGTATTCACTGACACAGAACAATCAGCCAGCGCATGCACCCTTTACATACCTATTGGTCCATTCCATGGAATGTCTGACAAGGCCAGAGCAGCAGATGCTGTTGGAAACAAACAACCCATGTGAGAAGTGCCTTCCAGCAAGAAAGTATTATTTTGCTATCTGAAAATTCGACTCCTCAAGCTCACCCGCATTGATGGCAAGCACATCTGGATTATTAACTCCGTCAACAGCCAACAGATTACAAAGAACCTGGAATATATAAAACAGGAATCAGCATGTGCTTGATTAAATGACAGCTCAACTCAAATGAAGTCAAAACAATATGATTTTTTTAGATGTTGATATCACTTACTTGTGTATCATAAAAATATCCTGCAGGGAAGAGGGGCCTTATTGACCGATCTGAGGGAAAAGGAGAGTTCAAACACTGCCCTTAAAGGCTTTCAATACAAAAAAGATAATGTATGTGAAAGTGACTGTTTGGGCTTTTAAGTGGCTGTTAAAAAGGATATGAATCTTACCAATGAGTCTACTGGTCAGAATTTCATGATCTGTAGTACCCAACTCTCGACGAAGGTAATTGGTTGGTATTCTTCCAGCTGCAGCAGCCTTCTGTCTGTAATCCACCTGGTAATCAGCAGCAAATTGGTTTACACAAGTACAAAGCTCATGGAGCAACCAACTACATATGTCCAAATACAATTATGAAGGTTCCACAGTGTCTTGAAATATGTTAGCACACTAAAATGTAAATATATACAAGAATCCTCCTATGTTGATGTATACTTACAACAAGTGGCATGAACTGAGAGGGAGAGGGTTTCATTTTGCTGACAGCAGTGACCATGACAGAGGTCTCCCCAAGCTTGGGTAAGGGAGAAAAACAGTTCAGATTAGCGTTGGTAACCAAAATCCTGAATTGAGTAAAATAGATAAGAAGCCATTTGGAATCCCCAAAACAACAAGGTCTTGCAGTTATTATAAGCTGTCCAAGATTGTTCTGTATGGATTATAAAGGCCTGTCTGTGCATAGATAGATAGATAGATAGATAGATACTTTATTGATCCCCGAGTGGAAATTCAAGGTCCCAGCTTAAGACACCACACACAACATATAATGTAAACAGGATGATCAACAACAACAACAGCAAAATATACTTGAAAATACTTGAAAATAAATATACACGTTCAATGTTCAGTTAAGGCTTAGTGCACAATATACCTATAATAAAGATACATTTTGGAATTTAATTGAGAAATCGACAAGCAGAATCGAAATAGAAATGACATAATTGGGACGATACACATCCCTAAATTCAACATTGTGAGAATGACTTTCTGGTGTAGAATGAATGGCAAGTTATTCAGCGTTGGAGTGCTTATTTTACCTTTACGACTGCCGACCCATCCGCAAATCTAGCAAGCTTTCCCGTAGATATCTCAAGCTTTCTTCATAGGTGAGAGGAAAAGTAGGTGTGTTAAACATGTGCAGTAGAAGGCGCAGAAATGCAATAAAAAGCGGCATACAATAGAACGGAACACAAAAAAGAATCTGTGATAAAGTTCGCAAACTGAAGGTCAGCTTATAATTTTACTGATCAAATGTAAAGATTACACATTTTACAAGTCGATGTGAGAGCTGGAGATGTTAGCAGCATGACAAAGATTTTGCTGCCTACCTTTCCCCTAAATCCACTCCAACTTTCCGTGTAGTTCCGTGACTGCTCCAAACACTTTGATGACGACAACAACGTACACTGAACCGGACCAACGAGGGCCCAAGACTGAGTAAATATTTCATATTTAAACCAGAGACTGTGAAAATTCTTATGACATGAGCGGCATTGACAGATTGTGGCTACTGGAGAGCGCCATGTTGCATCACATGGCCGGAAACTCTGAAGTGGGCATGTTCCATGCCGTCTATGGCATGTTCAAGGGTGTTCGGTTCAAAATCAAAATACGTCTTTACTTGTTTGCTGTTTATGGACAAGGCGAGTTCCCCACAGTGGAAGTGGGAACCAACTCATTGTTTAAAAAAAAAAAAAAAAACTACATTATGCATCATCACGAATGCTTTGAGAAATTGAATTTTCTTGAATCTTGAATTTCCCCTTGGGGATCAATAAAGTATCTATCTATCTATCTATCTAGAAAGCGTGAACATAATGGAATAAATTATGTGCCATGATACTGTGGAAATGGTACAACACTTAACTGCATCAGATTAAGAAACAGCGGCCGTTAAAACCTTGTCATATGAAATAATAAGTGGTGTTTTAGTCGATATACATGCATGTATTTAGAAATAGCTGAAGCTAAGCTGAATTGGAGGAGGATATGTATAAAACCCGAGATGTTGTCAAAATGTAACATCACAAGATCACGCCAAAACTATCATCCTCTGCGCTCTGAGTGGTTGACGCATTTCCTCTTCCGGTATGTCTCTCCGGTTCTTTTGAGGGTCTGTTGATTATGTTGGCAATTACACGTGCTGACATTTTTCTTTATTTTGAGTAATAGCCAAAGTTGATTTTACCTCAAAAAGGGATTATTTGGAAGTCCTGTGTGATTCAGTTGCTACTTGATCTTCGATGCGTTCGTTATTGCTAATCTTGAATCCACTGTTTGCAAGAAACTCAAGACTACCTCCACTTGTGTTAGATAGCTAGCTAGCTAGCGAGCTAGCAATTACACCGGCTAGCTTCATAGCTTGTTCAACGGGGCACTCTTCATTGAAATGATTGAAAGTGTTCTTCAACAGGACTAGCTACCTGGCTCACTCTTTCAACCACCTTTATCATACAAAAGAGTTCCACGTCTCTTTTGCTTTAACTGATTCAGATTACCATATTGCTACCCACACAGTTATAAAGTTACTGTTTCATCATGGGGGCTTACTTGTCGCAGCCTAATACTGTTAAAACAAGTGCCAATGGAGGAAACGACAGCATGAGCTACGGATTTTCAGCCATGCAAGGATGGCGCATTTCTATGGAGGTAAGAATCCTTTGTTAAGAGTTTTGACTTCAGAGTTGCATGATGGCCTTGCTTGCTATGGCGGTAAAAACATGTCGCAGATATGTGCAGCTAATGCTAACTGGATTGATATCTCACGCAGTCGTTGTAGCCTTGTAGCTTTGTGCTCTGCCCGCCTTGGCCAAGGACTGCATAAGACTGGTGGGAAAGTTTGTCGATCCATTTCATTGTTGAAAGTTGCATAGTTAACATTGAAGTTTGATTTCAGTACACATGCTAACCTGATATTAACTCAAGTGCCTCCAAAGAGGCCACTATAGCAAACTATAGCCAGATATTCAAACATGTTTCTATCCATTACTAGCAACCCCCCACTGTGCTAAGTAATACATCGTTTCGTAAAGTTTTGGAAATATGAAACATATTTGTTTCTTTTTGAAAAAAAAAGTGTTCCAACAAATCTATGGTGAAGCAGTAACCGAGAGTGTACGGTGCACAGTATAAGTCAGCTGAAAGGAGACACTATAGGGTTTGTAAAGGTGTGTTTCTATCCTACAGGATGCCCACAATTGCATTCCAGAACTGGATGAAGAAACCGCAATGTTTGCGGTCTATGATGGACATGGAGGTATGCCGTTTAGGGTTGTGTCTTGCAACAGTAGAATCTATCACCCACTCAAATGTTCAAAATGGTCTATCCAACTTGATGGAAAACCCTGTAACTGCATACAGCCTATGAAATGGTTGGGTTATTGCCCGTGCCTAACCATGCAAATATTATATTGGATACTAAATTGATCTCTCCTTAGGTGAGGAAGTTGCCTTGTATTGTTCCAAGTACTTACCAGACATAATTAAGGAACAAAAGACATACAAAGATGGCAAACTGCAAAAGGTAAACCGATTGTCTCACACTTAGCTATACTGATAACAGTGTTTACATATGATCACATGTATACAGTTTTGTAGAATTATGTTGAATGATTCAAACAAACAGCTTTTCCCACTTAGTGGCCTCTTGTGTATTTGCATGTATGAAGCTGGCAGTATTAACGGGCTTGCTCACACTCCACAGGCTTTAGAGGAGGCCTATTTAGCCATAGATGGGAGGATCACAACAGAGGAAGTGATCAAGGAACTCGTTCAGATCGCCGGCCGTCCACAGGAAGAAGCAGCCAATGAAAAGGTGGCAGATGAGGATGATGGTGAGTGGGTTTTGTGATGTAAATCCCCAAATTCAACAAAACTGTAACTTTCCTGACAGATAGTACTATTTTGAGCATGTTTTGTTTTTATGTGTTTCTTTTGTTTTGGAATTCTGGCTTAAAGCCAAACTAAACTAGCCTTCTTTTCCCTTAAAAAAACATCACTGATACTGCCTTTCACAAGAAACATCACTGATACAGCCTTACACAAAGCTAAGAACGGCAAAACAAAACATAACCTGATATTAACTGGTTACCATCATACATGCACATTTTTGGAGCAACGAGGCTGTCCTTAATAAGGTAGAATTAGAGGGCATGTACTGTTGTACTTCATGAACACTGGGGTATTAACTTCACACGGTCCTCTGCTTTTCTCCTCATCAGTGGACAAAGAAGAGGCAGCTCTCCTCCATGAGGAGGCCACCATGACCATCGAGGAGCTGCTCATCCGCTACGGCCAGGACCTCACCGCCGCCAAGCACGCCAAGAAGTTGGCCAGCGAAGCCGCCAAGGAGTCCGATGGCACCGAGAAGGGCGTCAACGGGGAAGTGGAGAGCACAGCAGCCGGGGCGGACAGCAACGGGAAGGCCAAGGCAGCGCTCGCAACAGCGGGGGGGTCCAAAATCCGAGCCTGCAGGAGAGCGGCAGCGGCCGCAGGGGACTCGGGGAGCTCGGGTTCTGGGTCCGGCTCTGGCTCTGGCTCTGGGTCCAGCTCCGGGTCCAGTGGGGAGAAGGCTGGCAAAGAGGAGGGAGGCGCGGGATCAACAGGGGATGCTGGTCCTTCCTGCTCTGCCTCGGCTGCTCTGCCACCGGGAAGTACCAAGTCCAAGTTCTTTGAGGACAGCGAGGAGTCAGAAGACGGTGAGGAGGAGGAGGAGGGCAGCGACGAAGAGGTAAGGGCAGATTCCTGTGTCTCATTATGGGTAATGAGGAAAGAATACCTTTTTAAATAATCAACTTTTTACCCCATAGGATTGCAGTGAGGAAGATGAAGGAGAATACAGCAGTGAAAATGATGAAGATGACGACACAGAGGAACTGGAAGAAGAAGATTCTGAAGATGAGGATGAGGAGATGTGCTTACCTGGCATGGATGGAAAAGAGGAGGTAATGATTTGATTCCTGTCTGAAACAAACTACCAGCAAAACAAACTGCTAATCTTACATGGTTTTGTATTATGAAGCACAGAATGAAAGAACTACAAGTGCATTTTAAGTAGACCGGTGAGGACGCCTCTGCACTGGTTAATTCATTTCAGTTTTATTTATATCGCGCTTTTCTTGCAAACAGCAATACAAGGTGCTTAAAAACAGCACTTAAAGGAACATGCCACCACTTTATAAAATTGGGCTATTCGCCGTCTCCCCTAGAGTTAGATAAGTGAGCAACATGTTAAGCTGGTTATCAGCATAGCTATGGATGTCAGTCCCATGTGTCCTGATAATGTGGTTCTCTTCTGATTCCCTTAGCCTGGTTCCGACAGTGGTACCACAGCAGTTGTTGCACTTATCCGTGGGAAGCAGTTAATTGTGGCCAATGCAGGAGACTCCCGCTGCGTTGTGTCCGAGAAGGGGAAGGCCATTGACATGTCTTATGACCACAAGCCAGAAGATGAAGTGGAGCTGGCCAGAATAAAGAATGCTGGAGGCAAAGTGACCATGGATGGTCGGGTCAATGGCGGACTCAACCTCTCCAGAGCCATCGGTAAAGGATATATAATTTTATGAATGTTTACTTATTTACATTTTTAGTACTTGACAGCTTTTTTTTATTTTCTATTTTGTGAAATGGTTTCAGCTGCTGGAATAGTTCATTTCCAGAGCACTGTTTGAGTGCTCGGATATTGAAGAATGTCCAGCACTGTTTTCCATTATTCCCAAAGTGTACTTGTTGATGCCAAGATTAAAGCAAGTCACCTTCCCAAATGTTAAATCAAAAGGGAAACCACAGCTCCTCCAGCTGTGAAACTGAGAAGCTGAGAGTTTATTCCCACTTGCAGAGGTACTTTTGAGACAGAGGAATCCCCCCACTGAAATCCCCCCCATTCCTGTCTCTACAATGCAGGCGATCATTTCTACAAGAGGAACAAGAATCTTCCTCCTGAAGAGCAGATGATCTCAGCCCTGCCAGACGTGAAGGTTCTAACTCTCAACGAGGAGCATGACTTCATGGTGCTCGCATGTGACGGAATCTGGTACGCCCCTCAATCTTTCTGTCTGTCTTTGTGTGTCTGTATGTCTGTCTGTATGTGTGTCTTTATGTCTGTCTTTATGTGTGTCTGTAGCGACAGCGTGCATTTATTAAGCACTTTTACAAAGGCACCCAAAGCGCTTCACAGTCAAGGGGGGACCTCACTAACCAGCACCAATGTGTAGCACCCATCTGGGTGATGCATGGCAGCTCTTGTGCTCCTGAACATTTTCCACACACCAGTTGAGGTGGAGAGTGAGAGAATGAATGAACCAGTTATACTGGAGCGAACTTCTTCCCTTGATTCAAATTATCCACCATACTTATTCCACATGGTTATGGTTATGGTTATGGTTATGGTTATGGTTATGGTTATGGTTATTTAGCAGACGCCTTTGTCCAAAGCGACATACAAATAAATAACAATACAAATTAAATAACAGTGAACAATTACAAAAAGGGAGAATAGCAATATTATCAATAAAACAATCAATTAAGCACTAACCTAATGAGAAATAAAACAATGAAATGAGAATAGCAATCAAATAAGTCACTCAGTTAATTATATAATAACAATAACTATAGCATGGTAAGGCTAAATTTAAGGACAATAGCAGAATAAATGTCAAATTCTAACAATGGACAAATTATAACAAAACAATACTATTATACAAACCATAACACATAACAAACGCTGAAAAGACTAAGTGCATATTAAACAAATATGCCTTAAGACCCCTCTTGAAAGATCCAAAACTGTTGCTGGAACGGAGAGCACTGGGCAACTCATTCCACCAACACGGAACCACTGAAGAATAGGATCTACAGTTTGACCTAGCATGAATGGTTTGTCGACATAACAGACGCTCCTCAGAAGATCGCAATGGGCGGTTGGGAATGTACATCTTGATCAAAGAACTGAAGTAGCTAGGAGCAGATCCAGTCAGTGTCCTATAGGCCAGAGTGAGAGATTTAAATTTAATTCTGGCTACTATAGGGAGCCAGTGGAGAGTAACTAGGAGAGGGGTTACATGTGTCCTCTTTGGCTGATTGAAGACCAGTCGTGCTGCAGCATTCTGAATCAACTGTAGTGGTCTTAATACGCAAGCAGGTAGGCCAGCTAACAGGGAATTGCAGTAGTCCAGCTTGGAGATAACCATTGCCTGTACAAGAAGCTGAGTGGAATCTTGTGTCAGATAAGGTCTGATCTTCCTAATGTTGTACACGGTATACCGACATGACTTTGCAATTGAGGCAACATGCTCAGAGAAAGTAAGTTGGTCATCAATTATGACACCCAAGTTACGTGCCGATCTAGTTGGAGTCAATGAGGATGAATCAAGCTGGATGTTCATCATGTATATGTAGATTGTAGAACTATAAAAAAAACATTTCTATGTCAAGATTTGCCATGCTCAGAACACCCCATGCTTATTAATGGTGGTATTCATATATTCAGATTGAGTGCCATATCAGGCAATTGTCTCTGTCTCTGACGCACACCTCTTGCCTTGATTCAAATGATCCCGTCATCATTGCAAATAACAGGCACTCCTTGTTTCATAGATCAATGCATTGTAATGACCATGGCCATTTTCTTCCCAGGAATGTCATGAGCAGCCAGGAGGTGGTGGACTACATCGGTGAGAGAATGAAGCCTAAAGACGGCCAACATCGGGCGCTGACGTCCATTGTCGAAGAGGTAGGATGCGTAGAGGCGTTTTGGTGCCCTGATCGGTAGAAAAGACGCTTCCAGTGCACTTTGTACAAGTTTGTCTCCGTCATGCTTGTTGGGTCTTTCCTTGGATTTGCGAGGCTAATCTGCTTCTCTGTCTTGTCTCTTCCCCCCCCCACCCCCACCACCAAAAAAAAAGCTTCTTGACCATTGCCTGGCTCCAGACACATCTGGCGATGGCACCGGCTGCGACAACATGACCTGTATGATCGTCACCTTTGTGCCCTACGCCGGGGGGAACCTGGCAGAAGCCACCAAGAAGAGAAAGCCGGAGGAGACGGAGGCAGACAAGAACGGCAATGACAACAAGAAGTCCAAGACTGAATGAAAGAAATCTCCAAGAGACTGAATGTCAGAACTCGAGGACAACCTGGGATGAGATGTCGTTTAAAACAAAAGACAGTGTCTGACGAGAAGGGAGGTCATTTTAGTTAACCCCAGACTAATAACATTAAAGGTAAACCAGCCAATTTTTTTTTCTTCTTTTTGTAAATTTATTTTATTTTTTTGCTTATATGCCCTGTTTTTGACTTGTTCACAAATATATTTGGATACGCTAAGCAACCACCTAGCCAAGATGTGACGAAAACATGATTCAAGTAGTTTGTCAATCCTAGGAATCTTAAATGTACTCGTCCGGTATCTTATGTCCTTGTTTTATGTATATAGGATTTTTTCCAGTACCTGTCATATAAAGTTTATTCGCCTTTTATTGTGGATCAATGTGAGTTTTGGTGTCTAATCACCAGTGTATTATGTTCAGATGAGTTTTTTTAAATAATGTCACAAATGAGATTTTGTTGACTTGTTTTACCAAGTTGGATCTTTTACTGCAGGTATTTTGACTTCACCCCATCCCCCTTTTTCCATTAACAAAACAAAGGGATTCCGGAGTTCCATTAGTGAGGCGTTTTACCCCAACATTCCTGTGCTTTTGGTTGTCGACCCATGACCCTTGTCACCTGGGTTGTTCAAATTTCATTTTTGCGTTATGCACTAAATGTAACACACAGCACCCAGCAGTAGCTATAATTCAGACCGTAGAGGCAGAGTTGGTGAAATACCCGTCAAATCCAGGGACATCAGCTGATTCTGTTTAGGGGGTAAGGCCGCAATGGTTAAAAAGAGAAAAAAAAGCCCATCACAGGGAAAGCAGCTTTAGGCATTGCTCCTGTTCATCGTCTTCTCCTGTTCTCCCCACATCCACATTTCAGTAAGGTTTATATACAAGGTATTTTGGAATATATATTTTGGTACTTTTTCAGCATCGTTGTGAGTTGCATAGGAGAAAATAAAAACACCTGCTCAAACCGAGACCTTATTGTTTTCCCTGAATCAATAAACCAATGTTGACAAAATTGTTTCAACATAGCCTTATTATTGGACAAAAGTGTTCATTTTGAATGTGAAATTTGTAGCAGTACTTAGACACAGAATTGATAGTAATCTTGTATTTACGTCAAGAGTTCCCTTTCAATCATCCAAAGCAAGGGACAATGTAAAGTGTAGCGAGGAGGACTACAGGTGGATAAAATATGAAGTGTTTAAATACACATTGTTGGGTCACATGATATGACCATTAAACATGCATTTTGATTCAATTTGATTATTTTCTCATGTTTTTAATCGTTTAACATTGTAAGCATTCTTTATGTCCTTATTTGGTTGGCTTGCTTCATTTTTGCACAATTCAAGACTAAGGAAAGTGGGTCTTGCCATCTTCCCCAAAAAAAGTATTCTGTTATTCCAACCACACCAGTTTCAGGTTAGTGATTAATATTGATCATACAATATACTAGAGTAAAAAATGTATTTGTAACTGTTGTTTTGACCCACAAACTATTCACTAGACAAGATATGAATACACTGATCACAGTCAGGTAAATGTTTTGCTTCATATCAAGTGTGTAGCATATGCTTTAATCCCTGTTTATGGTCTTCTTAAATACAAGATCTTCACTCTTAAAGGTCCGTAAGATTGGCAAGGCTTGGTTAAGAAAGACGGTATGTTTTAAAAACAGAATAATGTTTATACATCAACTGAGCATGACCTGTATTGCACTGTGCTATGAGGCTGCTTATATAAGATCAGAGATCTAATCTTTTACATTATACACATTTCAATGTTAAGGGGTTAGATTTATCGTGCCCAAATCACCCTATGCTTAAAATACGTAGCATCTGGATGTTCAGATTCAATACCATATCAGGCTGATTACTCACATCTGATCATTACATCTACACCCTTTTTACACAGTGATTAAAAAAAAAAAAAAAAAAAAAAGTCAAATATGTCACATTTTAATACATAATTCACCTGTAAGTCTTAAAGAAAAATGTATACATGTCTGAATCATGTGTATAACATCACAAATAAATAAATAAATACAATACAATACATTATTCTCTCTTGATGCAATGCAGAAGAACACACTCTAATTGGTCACTGATTGGGCAGCATTCATCTCAAGAACACAACAACACAATGGCTCTGATGCCCAATCACAACACTGATAAGGGCCCTTGCCTCTGCTCATAGCAGCTCCTGAGGGATGAACTGTAAACACATCCGGTGCCATGGCTACCACAGGGGCGGCCTGATGAGTCTCCCTTTCCAGCCGTGTGAATCTGCCACCTGCAGCCCAAAGATGACAAAGGCCTTAATAGTCTGCTACAGCTCAATGGGGAATACAGAAAGTGCTGAATAGGATGTGTTAAAACTTAGATACATGTTTGCTAAGACTGCAGTATTGAAACAATTATGACATGGTTGTTACCTTCATTCTTTTATGAAGAAATACCAACTTTTGGTTCAGCAATTCGATGTCCTAAGTAAAAGTATTATTTTGGTCAAATCGAAGGATGATGATAATGATTGAAATGACTTAATTCTGCAATAACATTGATTTAAAAATACCCCCGTTAGAGTGTCTGGAAATATGATTCAGAAATGAACTATATACAGCATATCAACATAACCTTGTATGTGGGAAGTCAATTTTGCAGACTACTCATGACACAAATCCTAAGGCAACAGGAAGTGAACACAAAATAAGATACCTTATTCATCTTTTCGTGATGCTGTAGTTTAATCCGAGGAAGAAGTTCTTCAAGGCGCTCGATCTGCATGAAGACAATTGCGTTTTTTATTTATTTATTTATTTCCCCCCCCCCCCCCCCCCTTCCTCCTCTATAATGTAATGTATATTTTTCTTATTATTATCTTATTTGAACATCTCTTGTTCCTCCATGCATTGTTTCTGTAATCTCGGCTTCATTGAAAATGAGGGCTACCCTCAATGACTCTCCGAGAATAAATAAAGGTTGAATGAATGAATGAATGCGTAGGATATGTATTATATCACATCAGGAAAGACGCAAGATCTTCTTGGATTATCTCACGTGGACATTTACATCAGTAGATCATGTGGATATTTAGATCATAGGGACAATTAGAGCTGATGCATTTGTATCAGATGCACACATTGTGAGTGTGAAGGGAAACAAATGTAGGCCTATCCATCAGTGAGGAATCTTACCCTCCTCACAACACTCTGAAGTCTTGACTTCAAGCTTTTATGGATCACAGTCATGGCAACAACCCGGGGCCTCGGAGTAACTTCAGGTTATGGGAAAAACAAAAAAACAGGTTCACGTTAATAATTTAGTACTGTATAAGTACAGGTAGCGATAAACCTTTCATTAGGTTAAATGTTCTTGCTTTATTTAAACTGACCGTGCTGGAAGATCATAGCAACTTCCAAAACATGAGGCCTAAAGGATCAAATAAGCAAAGATGTTTTCAGCTTGGTAAGATGTATTGCTACATCTTACTACATACCATCTTGATAAGATGTATTATTACATGTATGGTACTAAATTAGTTCAATGCAGGTAACTCAAATGTAAGGCAAGATTGGTAAGTGATGTAAAAGAGAGGATAGACTTCAAAGACTTGCCTTTGTTTACTGCTGCCAGGTAGAGAGTTGTTTAAGGGAATTAAGGATCCTTGGCAATTTCTTATCTACAACAAAATGTGGGATATTGAAATGGGATGAGCCAGATTAGGTCTATATGTTTTACTGTCCATCAAAATATACAAAACCTGAACAAATTCCGATTCAATTTTATACCATTTAAACCTGCACACATACAGTAAAATAACAAGAGCAAAACCTTCAACGTGACATGTGAAGCCAGCCCAAAAGAATGTGTTATAACCTGAAAACAGAGAAACTCCACATTAAGCCAACTGAATTGATGAAGAGGATATTCTGAGGCAAAACAGAATGATGCATTGAAAATAATTATTACTTCTTTAACCGTGGCCACCTCTGCATCCTTGTTTATACTGACTTCTCTTAAAGCAATTACTCTTTCGTCTGAAAAACAAAACGAGAAACATTCACTTGGTTTGATACTTCATGCCATGAGGTGAGCTGTCAATTACAGCTGGGCATAGTCACCAAAGAATAGCGCTCCACTCTAAGATCTTTCAAAGTAACTTTCAAAATCGATCGATCTTCTTTTGTGCTGGCAATCATAATGATTAAAATTAGGATATATAATTTATATGCCATGTAAGCCTTTAAATGTCTAGTAAATCTCTGAAATGTGCCGTTACTATGGCAATCTCACAAACAGTAAACAAACCAATGCCTACAATTATGTTTTTTTTTTATAGGCTATCATTAATTGAAAGTAAATGAAAATACACAAAAGGTAAGCGCTCATAAAACGCGACAAAACTAACCGTTTTGATCAAGCCTCTTCAGAGCGATCCATATTTTCTTAAGCTGTTTATTGCAACTTATGTTAGCCATTTCGTTTACTAGAGCCCATTTATTCTCTGCGTTTTAGAACTACCTATCAGATGGGAAGTCCCGACAGTCCCGCCTTGTAGCAGTCTTTGACCACTTCCGTCTTCAATTTGCTTGTAAAAGTAGTTTCTTTTAAATGATCAAAATATCTATTATTGTTGATTTATTATTATTGCTAGTTTTATTAAACCTGATTCTTGGCGCTTGATATTTGACATTGCAAATAGACAAGAAGACAAGACATACTCCAGCACAGATAGTGGCGATGTTGAGGCGCTCAGGAGGAAAGCGTCACTAACATCAAACCAACAAGTAAGAAGATTCGAAACACCGGGCGCAGACCTCAATCAGCGGGAAAGTCTCTGGCCCCCTGTCTGTCTTTCCCGCTGTGTTTTTTTATGTACTTACATATACGATGCTTACCATCATTCTTAGAGAACAATGTTAATCATAGCATTGGATCCCAAGTATCATCACGTTTGTAAGATCTGGTGATGCCAACAAAGTTGCAGAAACGCTCGGTGAGTAAACAAACATTGGTATTTTGCCTAACGTTGCCATAACATTAATGTTAGCGTTGCCCTGCCTGCTAGCAGGGAAATAACGATCTCTGTTTTAGTTCTTGAGACATGATTAGCAGTACGGTTGAGGCTGTTGTCTGCTTGGTGATCCTGGCATCTATCTATCTATTGGGCTTAACTAACCAAATATTTTGACATCACAGGCGGCCAAAGGGGGCTTCCAAGGCAACATCGCCTCATTTTTCTCTCCAAAGGTAAGTTAGATCACCTAATCATTGGATTTGTTTGGCTAAAGCTAGTTAACCTAGTCGGTGTAAGATGGGACATTGCGAATGATTAACAGCATGGTGGCACAACGTAATTCAACACATCACAATATCATGAGTGAATGGGAGTGATTTTTGTGCCCGAATATGCAAGAGAATCCTTATACTATTTTCCACTTTGTGTAATGTCCACAGGATGCACTGCAGGCATACTGTATGTAAGTCTAGATTTATTCTTCTCTTCTTAAGCCATTCTATAGAACCCCTTCTTTCTTTTTCATGTCAGGTGGTGGGCTCATGTTCCTACAAGAAGAATGTGCCTGTTAAGACTGAGGATTCCCCTGGAGTCCCGGAGGAGGACACAGAAAATGCCCCCCTTTCCCCTGAGTGCACCATTGTACCAGAGACACCTGACAGCCTCATCAAGCCTCTCAAACCCCCAGGTGTGCACCATGATGTGACGCGCTCCCCCGTCTCCCGAAGCCCTTCCTCCAGGGGCTCAGCTGTGAAGAGCAACCTCTTTACCAGGATGCCCATGCGGCTACTGCAGAATGAGAGTCCCAAAGCCAAGGACCAGGACGACTCGAAGAGTGACCAGAGTCACGTGGCTTCGGTGAAAAGGCGGATGTTCTCCCCTGACGAACCCCAGAGAGCGAAGCGAGCCAGAGCCATGCCTGTGAAGAGACCCAGTCGAAGCCCACTGAAGGAACCCAGCTCCTCTGCTGCTGCTAATGGTCTTAGTGACTATCTCGAGGAGATACGTTGCCTCAAAAGTGCAAAACCCCATGCCAAACCAGAACAAAACACCAAGCAAGCTCCAAAACTCCTTAAAGCAGGGCAGATCACTTTTACGACTGACCGTAAAAAATCAGGACCTGTGCCCCAAGACTCCAAAAGGGCGAAGACACTGGGTGAAGACAAGCTTTCCATCCAGTTGTCTAAAGCCAATTCTTCTCATTCTGACAAAACCAATGATACTGGCGGAAGCACTTTCACTCTGATATCCAAACCGAAACCTGTAGTGGATCACGACCTTTCTAGAGATTTGGCGCTGAATGAAGAGCTTGTTTGTTCATTCACCGGTCACATGCCTGAAGAAACTGTGAGGAACATGGCGTCAGCGCTCCTTCATCCATCCAAGAGGAGTAGTGCAGATATTTGTCAAGCAAAGGACAAAAGCCCAAACGGGGTAGCAACCCAGGATGACCTTCAGGAGGAATTGGATGATAGTTGGTTTGATGACAAAATGGAGCCGTTCGCCACTGAGCCCATAGAGAAGCGGTCAAAATCTGAGTAAGTAGAACGCTACAGAACATAATGGCAGCACTAATAGAAATCTCTGTTGCTCTCCCTGCCTTAGAGTTTATTTTTATTTTAATTTAATTTTATTTTATTAAGGACAAGAGGCTCCCACTTGAGCACACTGCCAAATTGCAATATTATGCAAATGCTAGATAAAAACTTTTTCTCTGACAAAGTAGTCCTGACCGAAATAGGAATTTGGTTCGGAAAATACTTTGTCACTTTGGTTTGAATTAATCGATTGTAGTTACATTAAATAATCATATACGCTTGGAACAAAGTATACATACTGTACTATTGATGTTTATTCTAATTTGAGTTTTTGATTGTTAATTTGGTGTCCAAGTCTCATGTATTCACTTCAACCATTGGAAGTGGTTAGATTTGAAAAGTGATGTGAACCCTAATAGAATCTTTGTAATTCCAGAAAAACAAAAGGCATTCCAGATTATGTCATATTGTCTACTGGCTTACACAATCGGTACTGGGTCCTGGATACACGGGAAGCGACTGGTCCTCATGGTTATCTGGAAAAACACTTGACCATAACAGCCTCCAAGACCACGCAACCCACAGAGACCTGTATTTTGAAAGATGGCTGGTATTTCAGCTTTAATGATTATTTATTTATCTGTCTGCCTGTACAGTCATTTCCTATGTATTAGCTGCATTGTATAAGACGCAGGACAGTGTTTTATGCAAGTTAACAAACAACAACTAAACCATATTAATAGCATAATTAATTGCCCCTGTGTATTAACCTCGTAGCAGAAGAAATTGAGCAAAATCAATAAATACACCACGGCTAATATTTGGGAAATTGCGGAACTCTGCTTTATAGCTAAACTCTGCATTCTAAATCTCTAGTAATGTCAAAGATCCTTCATCACTATCCGCTTTAACCCTCTCTGGTAATGTGTTTAATCACTGCTGATTTGTGCCTGTCTCAGGGAGAGCACGCCCGTTGCGGTGGGGGACATTGTGCATGTGGAGGGAGAGTGTGTCTCAGGGACGTGGGTGATGAGCAGAGACTCGGGCTTCCTGGTGCTGCTACCGGATGTCCTCATATCTGGCACCAGCATCGCTAACAGCATCCGCTGCATGAGGAGAGCCGTGCTGGGGGAGATGTTTAAGGTGGGTTCCACAGATGAGCCTTATCATGACCCACCCCATCATTTACTACACCTGGTGGGAGGTAATTGGAGGTTGCTCATTGATAAAGATTGTCTAGTTACCAAGATGAAATGAAGCGGCAAGTCGTTTCCGTCCCCCTAAATAGGTGTGCCCATTACATCAAACATAATCTTTTTTCTGAGTAAACAATAAGAGAAGATAAATATTGGACACGGGATGAATAATTAAACTTTGGAGTTGGGACCTAAGCTACTTCCGGACTTCTAACAGATACAGGAGATTGGCCTCTTATCGTCTCGCTTTATCAACTGTCTGTTCACTGATTTGTGAGAAAATTGAAGATGTGACAAGATGCCAGTAGGGCTGGGGGAGATGGCGAAATGTCAATCTCTATATGCTGAGGAGAGATGGTGATGTGCAATATGATATTTCAGTTGCAAACAGTGCGCACATCCAAAAAAAAGGTGCAGGAGCCAAAAGGTTAAGATCCAAAACAAAAGAGTAAAAGGTCCGCATACTTGCTCTCACTTAATTTACTTTAAGACGTAACGTTTCGAGCCTCGTGTCTGAAGAAGAGCCACGAGGCTCGAAACGTTACGTCTTTAATAAAGTAAATTAAGTGAGAGCAAGTGTGCAGATCTTTTACTCTTTTGATGTGCAATATGATAGAATGCATATGGTCAATAATATTCCATTTGACTGTATTAATAATGCTTACAATACAGAAGTCAAATCACAATACACATGCTCTGTGATGAGGGACAGCCCGAGATGCCAATCTTGCTGTACTCTCAATGAGTTGAAATGAATATATGAATATCTTTTGTGCAGGGTTTTGATGGAGGATCTAAACAGATGCTGACTGGTACGATAGTCCATGAGATCTTCCAGAGGGCAGCCATGTCCATGAACTTTTCTGAGGAGAGGTTGAAGAAACTTGCCCAAGACGCCCTTCTCAATCCAAACTATTTGGGTCAAATGTAAGTAACAGAATTGCAAGTATGGCTGAGTAGAATTTTATACATGGGATTTCAGCACCAACTTAATATAGTCTACAAAAGCAAAGAAACACGCAAGAAATGTACACTCTTACACCCCTATAAAGAGATTTAATGAAGACAGTCTTTAATTGTTGGGGGGAAAGACTGCAGGTTACAATGTTAGTTAAACAGCCAATGATGAGGCTCTTTCTCACCCTTCCCAGCTACAGCCTCAGCCTGCCCCAGGAGGACATCAGGCAGGGTGTGGAGGAGTACCTGCCCTCCCTCTCAGAGTGGGCGAAAGACTACTTGGACTCCTCCTCACAGTCTGGCAACAAGCCACTAACACTGAAACTGTAAGTTATAAGCTCATGACTCTCATTTGTTCGTCGTGCCCTGAGGGGTTCATTTCTGTTGGTGTCGTTTTTTTCTTCTTCCCCTGAGCTTAAAAAAATAACTGAACATATGCTTCACATGCAAAGGGAGCTCACACCAATATCAAATTATAGTTATTTGTAGTATCAGCTAACAGCGTATGGTAGGAAATATGGTGTGTTGAAATGTTTTTGAAAATGTTTTTTCTAAACAGTTGAATTTGAATGATTTGGTGTTAACATTCCATTGTAACAATAATTGCATCGTTACCTTAGTCAAGCTACGTCCAGCCCCACGGAATGCCCATAGAGTACTACCTTATCAGACTGTTTTTGCCAGTGTTCACTAAAAGCTCAATGCAAACAGAAGCCTGTGTGCACACGTTCGCAAACGTTCATCTGCAAATTGAAATGCATCTCAGTTTGCATTATCTCTTATGTTATTCCTATCTCTCTGGGCAGAGAGAATAGGAATAGCATTTTAAATAATTTTCTGTATGTATGCATGTTTGTATGTTTTTGTTGAATGTTGTGTTTGTATGCTGCTGAAACACTGTAATTTCCCCTTGGGGATGAATAAAGTATTTCTATCTATCTATCTATCTATCTATCTATTAGATTGCACCAGGTTGTTATGAGTGGTTTTGACTCCCCCTTGTAATGTATGTGGGCTTGTTTTGTGCTCCGTGCAGACCCAGTGACGGGATGCTGAATAAACAGGACAGTTCCAGCACAGTGACCGTCACAGACTTCACTGACATCGAGGAGAACATCTGGTCGCCTCGTTTCGGCCTGAAGGGCAAGATCGACGTGACGGCAAACGTGCGTATCCACCGTCGGGGCCGGAGATCAATAGAGCGTGTGGTCCCTCTGGAGCTGAAGACGGGCAAGGAGTCCAATTCCATTGAGCACCGTAGCCAGGTACGGTCGCTTCAGACAGTGCTCATCCTACACTCATTTCTTCTTGGTGAATTTTAAATGTTTCAAGACTACACATATAGCCCCATTTAGGGTGTCAAGTCTAAATAACGAATAACTGATAATGATAATATCCATCACAATATTAAATATCCATCCTATATAACAGTAATATAGCTTAATTTTTACTGAATTTCAGCATCACGTTTCCAGTACAGGACATGTACACTTTTAAACAAGGGTTCTTGTGGTGCTATATAGAACCATGCAGACTTTAAAGAACCTTTAGGGGTGCCATATGTGATAGAACCATTTTTAGTTCTATATAGCACTGTTTTTTAAGTGAGTGTAAGCTTACTTCACCTCGTTGTTGGCCCTTTATTGTATTTAAGCATTAGCTTTCTCATCCATTTTGACATGTCAGAGGTAGCCTCTGACTATGGCCAGCTACATGTCACCCGACAGTGCATTGAGGCAAGGATAATGGTCTCGTCAGCATTTTTCACTTGAATGAAAAAAGGGAAATGTAAATTAAACAAAACGTAAAAATAGTCCTTAGAGTCCTCTGTGGTAGATACGGCCATGTGACTGCAACTAGGCTACGTGACCCCTGACTGTGCGTTGATAGTTGATAATTGTCTCGTCAGCTAGTTTTACACAATAAATTAAACAGAACTTAAAGAAAGAAATACTGAGGACATGACCTTGGTTGGTGTCCTCTGTGGTAGATACCGCCACGCTCGCGTTTATAAATGGTCAGTAGTGGGAACCGGATAACTCCAAAATCTCCTCTAGCCTCGTCTTTGTTGCCTTCATGATTTTTTTTGTTTTTTGTAAGTTTCTTATCTCCCTTTTGATATATCAATTATATCAGCAATGACAAGGCAGCTGGAACCTGCCTCTCCCCCTCCATCTCATGTGCTCTCAAGAGGAGTTCCCAATTAAGAGTGTACCGTCACACCGGTGTGTTTGGAATATTGGAAAATTAACATTCTAAAGAATGTCTGGGTTCATTGAATTCTACATAGAATTTTAGAATGTTGAATTGTTGCGGAATGGAATCTTGCGTTAGAATGTTCAAAACCCACCCTTTTAAAGGTTAACTGGATTAGCATAACGTTGTTGAAATGATATCTGCTGCATAGTTGAGATTGAGAGGACCCCTATCATCATTGCATGTAACATGTTGTTGCTGCATTTTGATATTGTAAATGTTCGGAAGAATGAAGAACAGTTTGATGTAAAGCTATTTATATTTATTGACTAGATGTTGGTGCCCCACGCACAGTGCATACTGCGCGTAGTGGAAGCGACATCACTGAATCGAGTTGTGTGTGTGTGACACTCATGACGATCTGTGTGTGTCTCAGGTCATCTTGTACACGCTAATGAGCCTGGAGAGACACGCTGTGTGTGTGTGTGTGTGTGTGTGACACTCATGACGATCTGTGTGTGTCTCAGGTCATCTTGTACACGCTAAAGAGCCTGGAGAGGCACGCTGTGTGTGTGTGTGTGTGTGTGTGACACTCATGACGATGTGTGTGTGTCTCAGGTCATCTTGTACACGCTAATGAGCCTGGAGAGGCGCGCTGATCCGGAGGCTGGATTCCTCATCTACCTGAAAACCGGCAACCTGCATCCCATCGTGGGAAACCACATGGACAGGAGAGGTAACGATATACAGTAGGGCTGTGCAATTAATCAAATTAACCGATTAATCGTCAATTAAGACTTTCAGCGATTATGAAAACAACATATCATGATTTGAATATTTCTCCAGTAATCTAGCAGCCCTGGGTACCGAAGGTCGCCATTACTGCCAGTGACCTTGGCGCGTGTGTGTGTGTGTGTGTGTGTGTGTGTGTGTGTGTTTTATGTAGATGATCTTTATGCTTCCCCCCCTGTGCTCATTCAGAGCTGATCAAGTTGAGGAACACGCTGGCGCACCATCTTGGCAACAACTTGGAGAGAGCAGAGGGAGAGTCGGCAACGCACCTGACTCCTTTACCTGACGCCCTGTCCGATCCGCAGGCCTGCCGATACTGTCCCCAGAAGCTAAACTGTGCCGTGTATAACAAGTGGGTATCTCAGCGTGAGCTAAACTGTGCCGTGTATAACAAGTGGGTATCTCGGCGTGAGCTAAACTGTGCCGTGTAAAACAAGTGGGTATCTTGACGGGAGCTAAACTGTGCCGTGTAAAACAAGTGGGTATCTTGACGGGAGCTAAACTGTGCCGTGTAAAACAAGTGGGTATATCGGCGTGAGCTAAACTGTGCCGTGTATAACAAGTGGGTATTTATGCTGTGAAATGACCTCTACAGTCAGATTAAGTTCTCTTTATGAGTGGCTGGTGAAAGCTCAGATTAGTACTTCCACAAAAGTTGCATCTGTTGCACCTGTATGCAGCGTTTCATCTGACGTGCCGCCTTTGTGTGTGTGTGTGTGTGTGTGTGTGTGTGTGTGTGTGTGTTTTTATTCCTGTGTCTGATCAGCACCAGCAACCTGCCAGCTGCTGGTCAAATATGAAAGTGAGCTGGTAGATTTCAGACGCAGAAAACAATCATTTACTGTTGAGGTGCTGGTGATTCATGACTCATCATTTATTTGTCAGCCTGTAGATGCTCAGACATTTGAAACGGGTCATTTCCTCCCCTGGTGATGCTCATTGGTGTGTGTTTCCAGAGAGGGTTAAAGCGGAGCAAGAGGCGCAAACATTCGACCATTTCCGCGTTCTGTTTTCGCAAAGGGGAGGGGGGCGAAATCCCTCTTTAAGCAGACCTAGAAAGTGACGTTACATTTGAACTGAACTGCTTGCCGATCGATCGATATCCCACTATGACGTCTTTGCGACACGCGTCTTTAAGCAGACAGGAACTGTTCGAATTTTGCTTCCATGGAGATGCATTATGGTTATGGTTATGGTGGTGGTGCTTAGCAGACGCTTTTGTCCAAAGCGACATACAAAACAAAACAACACAGTAATTAAATTTAGCAGTTGATCATACTATAGTGTTGACTATCTATTATGTTGCTCTATCTTGTCAGTAATGAAGGATCTTTGGTGTTTCCCCCTCCACTTCCTGCTCAGAGCTCTGGAGAGGGACTCGTCCGGTGCGCTCCGCAGCCCAGAGCCCCCCCTGCTGGAGCAGGAGAGCGAGCACCTGGGCCCGCCCCACCTGAGCTACTTCAGCCGCTGGGTGCTGCTCTGCGCCCTGGAGGCCCGCACCATGGAGGCCAAGGGGGGCCGCCGCAACATCTGGCTCCAGTCAGCGCAGGAGAGGTACAGTAGGCCGTGGGGGACCCCTGCCCTGCCTTACAGGGGAGCTACACCAGGCCCGTAACCGAAGCGCTCTGTTCACGACGCGTTCAATGGAAGTACCGTAGCTACTAGCTACACCAGACACGACAGTGGGGGGTACGTTCGATAAAAATAGACCAGTCTTCTAAAATGGATTTTACGCATTGAGAACGGAACGTTGCAGTTACGCGCACGGTGTAGCTCCCCTGTTAGGTCATTTTTGGGGTATGATTGACAGCTGTCACTCACCACACAAACCTTTAGGATTAAAGATGTAGACCTGCTTTACACGTCCACACACTCTGGCGTAGCAAGGCATGTGTATTCTAACATATATTGTGACCTTTAAAAGCTATTTAAGCTTTAGTCCAACTGCACAGTGATAACTCCATATGTGTGTGTTTTTTTCAGTAGAAGAGAGAGTGCACACGCACACGCACACGCACACACACACGCATGTGTTGAACCAGAGTCGTACGTCAAAGCTCTCTCTCTCTCTTTAAAGGGAGAAGAGTGGTGGCTGTCTTGGGAATCTGCTCAGGACGGGCGAAGTGACCGCGCTGGCTGACGATGTTCACCAGCACTTCTTTGAGCGGCGGGGGGGCATCCAGGCCCTGACCGGCGTGGCCGTCGGTGACCGCGTGGTGGTCAGTGACCAGGACTCCAAGCTCATCGGCGTAGCCAGCGGATTCGTGACGGAGGTTTCCAGTGCTGGAGTGAGCTGCTCTTTGGATCGGTGAGATCATGAAGGCACATAATTAAGCATGGTTGCTATGTGATTTTTATGTTGACCTATTTTGCTGTGCACTGTATTCATGTTTCTTTTTGTCTGTTGCTACTGTACTTGTGATTTCCATTAAAAATCAATCAGAGATTCTGTTGCTTCAACAACTAGTTCTGCAACTTCACCAAGAGTTCAGCATTTGTCCAGATGTTAGAATAGAAATAGAATAGAATATATACTTTTTTGATCCCGTGAGGGAAGTTCAGTTCTCTGCATTTAACCCAATTTAACCGAATTAGTGAACACGCAGCACACAGTGAACACACAGTGAAGTGAATCACACAACCCAGAGCAGTGAGCTGCCTGCCCAACCAGCGGCGCTCGGGGAGCAGTGAGGGGTTAGGTGCCTTGCTCAAGGGCACTTCAGCCGTGGTAGACTGGTCGGGGATCGAACCGGCAACCCTCCGGTTACAAGCCCGATGCGCTAACCAGTACACCACGGCTGCCCCGATGTTAACTGAGAACATTGTGTGGCACATTCAGGGATCTGTCCAGGCTTCCTGCAAACATGCTGTTCCGTCTGGATCAGGACGAGGGGGCAGGAGGACTGGGTACCCATTTCGGAAACATCTCAAAGCTGATGGAAAATTCCCCGACAAGGTGTGTGTGTGTGTGGTGTGTGTGTGGTGTGTGTGTGGTGTGTGTGTGGTGTGTGTGTGTGGTGTGTGTGTGGTGTGTGTGTGGTGTGTGTGTGGTGTGTGGGTGTGTGTGTGTGGTGTGTGTGTGGTGTGTGGGTGTGTGGGTGTGTGTGTGTGTGTGTGGTGTGTGTGTGGTGTGTGTGTGGTGTGGGTGTGTGTGTGTGTGGTGTGTGGTGTGGTGTGTGTGTGGTGTGGTGTGTGTGTGTGGTGTGTGTGGTGTGTGTGTGGTATGTGTGTGTGTGTGTGTGTGTGGTGTGGTGTGTGTGTGTGGTGTGTGGTGTGTGTGGTGTGTGGTGTGTGTGGTGTGTGGTGTGTGTGGTGTGTGGTGTGTGTGTGTGTGGTGTGTGTGTGGTGTGTGTGTGTGGTGTGTTATGTGTGTGTGGTGTGTGTGTGTGTGGTGTGTGTGTTCGTCTGTTTGCCAGAGCAAACAGAGTTTTGTGATGAATGGTGCGTTTGCAGGAAACTCATGTGTGTCTGCTCTGTGTGTGTGTGTGTGTGTGTGTTCAGCCAAAGGCTACGGGAGCTGATAGTGGATTTCCGTCGTCCTCAATTCATAGACAGCCTGAGCAGCGTTCTACCACGAGATGCCAAAGACACTGTTGCCAACATCCTAAAAGGTTTATCCTGAATTTCTAAACTTTGAATGACCCTTTAAAAAGGACAATTTATGTACACAACAACCATTGTGAAGATAGATGGAATAAATTACCCTCTCCTTTTTTGGGAAGTGAAAGTTAACCACCACGTACTGTCTGTGTTGCAGGCCTCAACAAGCCTCAGAAGCAGGCCATGAAGAAAGTGCTTTTATCGAAAGATTACACTCTGATTGTGGGAATGCCTGGCACAGGCAAAACCACCACTATTTGCACACTGGTAAGGACAAGGAAGTTTGACTTCCCCCCTCTTTCCCCTGCCTAGAATGCTGACCCAGTTAGCTCCCATCAAGTAGGTGCAGGCCAAGTCAGTTCGCAACAGTTAAATCGGCAGTATGTGAAGGCCTCTTGTGATTTAACACACGCACTGGTGTTATAGTAATTCTCTAGAGAACTTTGTTGTAAAACTGACAAATGTCACTTAAAGGTATATATTTGCACATGAAGTAATGGCTTTCCTTTAGGTAGATTTAAATACATTTGCCTTGGCAGTACTTTAAATCACTCTTTAAGTGCAGTCTTTGTCCAAAGCTCAGCTAAAACCGAGGGGCAAAGGAACAGGTTGATGAGAATACTGCATTAGGAGGACAGAACGTTTCACGGGCCAAGCAGACTCACTGGAAGTGGCCCTCCTGTTGTCACTTGACTCTCTTAGGTGCGGATTCTCCACGCCTGCGGCTTCAGTGTCCTGCTGACCAGTTACACCCACTCGGCTGTGGACAACATCCTCCTCAAGCTCAAGAAGTTCAAGATCGGCTTCCTGCGGCTGGGTCGGGCACAGAAGGTGCATCCGGACATCAGACCCTTCACAGACGAGCAGTGCCGAGCCAAAGGCATCGCCGACCTCTCCGATCTCGAACGCCTCTACAACAAGGAGGTAACAGACGCCAGGTTGATGACCCTAGCGCCAGAAATGTTATCAATGTCATTTTATACATATTATTAAAAACGAGTGGAATTTCAGGAAGCAGTAATTCAAGCTTCATTTCTTATCTGCATATGGACTTAGTTCATTGATTAGTAATTCATGCCCTTTGTGTGCGTAGGATAAGACGACCCAGACTTCCGATTACTAAACTTTGTTTACTGTGTTCAGTTAAAAGAATGCTTATTGGATATGAAATCTGTGAATTTCAAAAAGATATTCAATATCATGCATCTGTGTCTGTCTAAATTTTTAAAAAAAATCTCCTTAACTCTAAATACTTACAAAAACAAAAATGATATGACAAGAGCAAATTACTTTATTATTTCCATGATTATTTCATCGTTCCCATCTTTGGTGTGTCCCCTGTCCCTGGTCTGTCCCGCTCCTCGTAGCTGGTGGTAGCCACCACCTGCATGGGTGTGAAGCACGCCCTCTTCAGCCGGCGCCGCTTCGACTTCTGCATCGTGGACGAGGCGTCTCAGATCAGCCAGCCCGTGTGCCTGGGGCCGCTCTTCTACGCGCAGCGCTTCGTCCTGGTGGGGGACCACCAGCAGCTGCCCCCCATCGTCCAGAACGCCGAGGCCAGGTAGCAGCCGCTTCCTTCTCTTCATTCTCCCTGCGCTCCTCCCCGTAGGCATCGCTCTTGTGTTCTGTTGGGGGAGCTACCGTCATTTCCCGACTGTTAGCCGCGGCTTATACATTGATTTTGCAAAATTTCTTCAGCTATGAGGGGGCAGTTTAATATGGTGAAAACATGGTTTTGTTTCTTTTAACTTAAAACACTGTCATGCGGCTTATACACAAATACGGCTTATATGCGGGACATTACTGCACTGTCCCTGCCATGCTGCCCAGCATTAAATATGTGGCAAAGCAACGTGTTTCTTATCTGTAAGGATGTATTGTATTGGTTAGCAGCTTGGTGACCTAACCAAGCAGAAGACCCATAATTCAAGCTCTGCTGATTGCATGTGTCTTCACGGATCCTAATGGAGTAATTATTCCAAGTAATACTCTTGGATATTCCCAGAGATTCTTGACATATTATATGGTGTGTTGTGTTATTGTGTTGTTGTGTCTGTCTAATGACTCCAGAGCTCTGGGTATGGACGAGAGCCTGTTCAAGCGGTTGGAGCATCACTCCAATGCAGTGGTCCAGCTGACCGTGCAGTACAGGATGAACAGGTGAGAGTGCAAACAACAACAAATGATCTCACCTCTGGCCGCATACCTGGGAGTGCCACCATATGTCACCATAGAAACGTTGTGTCTTTATACTTGTAGCAATAAGGGAAGATGTACGCAATTTTTGTGTAGTGTATTACATTCACTGTATGTTTGTGTATGATCCCAAGATGATCAGGCTGTGCCTCAATCCTCTCTGTTAGTAGTTCAGTTCCAGGTTTATATTTAAATTGTCCCCTTTGTTGAGTGAAGAATATCATTTATCACAGTTGCATCCAACAGCTTTGAGTGAAAGGGTGTGCTTTCTCCTCTCTGCAGCAAGATCATGTCTTTGAGCAACGCGTTGATGTATGAAGGCAAGCTAGAGTGTGGATCAGAGAAGATGGCCAGTGCAGTTCTGAAGCTGGCCACCAGGGACAGCGTGGAGCAGGATCTGGAGCTGTTTGTGGGCCAGGAGGAGTACACAGCCTGGATCCGAACAGCCCTGCAGCCCCTCAGCCCGGTCTGCTTCCTGGACACCACCAAGGTCTCCCCAAATTATCACTATTTCACTATTAGCCTACTACGCCTAAAGGGGGGGGGTGAGGGGCGGGGGCTCCTGTAACATTGGAAAGAAGTCATTCATTCATTCATTCATTCATTCATTCATTCATTCATTCATTCATTCATTCATTCATTCATTCATTCATTCATTCATTCATTCATTCATTCATTCATTCATTCATTCATTCATTCATTCATTCATTCATTCATTCATTCATTCATTCATTCTCTCTCCACCTCAAGCTGGTGTGTCCTCTGTGCTTTGGTGCACAATGAGTGCTGTGCATCACCCGTCACTGCTGGTTTATTGGCATTCCTACATGTTCATGTAGAGGCAAAATGTAGTGCTCCGAATGTATAAAATGTATAAAAGTAGTATAGAGGTACCCTCTTCACCGTAAAGCACTCTGGGTGCATTACCGGTAAGTGCATGTTGTTGTTGCTAGACTGGGTTATTTAAAGAAATATGCTGATGCTGATGTCATCATATTGCCATGGGAACAGATTTTTCTAGTTCACTCTCTACGGTCCAACTGTTTTTTTTTTGTCAGTAAAGCTGACAAACTAGTTTACCAGAGTGCACAGAGTTTACCAGAATATGTTTCCTAAACGGTGTTCATCTTCTCATGTTGGCTTGGTAGGTTCCTGCTGTTGAGACGGTGGAGAAAGGAGGCATCAGCAACCACGTTGAGGCCACTCTGGTACATGCCATCGTCAGCCTGCTGCTCAAGGTGAGAGACTACTGAAAGAGTTTGAGAACATACAGGAAAAATCTATTGCACACAGTTGAGAGGCATCAGCAATGGATAAATGGCTATGCACGGAATGAGGTTTTGACCGATTGGCATCTTTAAATCGGTCCCAGGGTTTCCATTGCAGAAAGATGCCTAATATGAGGCTTGTATGAGACTAATGTACTGTATTATCCCTTTTAATATGATATTTGAATCTTCCTTCGCTCCACTACTGTCTGCTTTGAGTAAAGACCTTTGGCTCCATCTGTTGGCTCTACTGCGGTGCAATGGACAGTGTTTGCATGGTTTATGACCGCGCAATATAATGACTACTTATGTGCCTTACATGCAGAAATTCAGAGACAAGGTCCAGAATGTCCTCTTACTACCCAGTCAATTTGTAACCTGGAAGTTTTCCTTTAACAGCCGTCAGCTATAGAGCTGGGAAGACCTAGGACCCCTATAGAGCTACAGTAGGGCCCAGCTCATGTGCCTGAAATGACACTCTGGTCCTGAACTTTGAACTTCTGTCATGAGTTGTAGTTTAACGAGCTATTTCTATGGTGATGGGGAAAGGCTCCGGGCCTTTGCTGTAGTACTCTTTGTCATGCCATCCTGCAAATGATGTAGCAGCCAATAGAAGTGTGAAACTGTATACATCTTGTCTATCGTGCATGATGCACATAGTGGTAGAGATTGGCCATATCGTATTGTTATCAATATTACGGTGGAATCCCTCCCCGTCATAATAAATTCATCACAGTTATTAGTCCTATTATTCGGTCACATTGAGAAATTAATGATCTAGGTAACGACACAGAGTACAGTTTACGGTAATTTCCCGCATATAAGCCGCATTGTGTATAAGCCGCAGGCCAGTGTTTTATGCAAGTTAAAAGAAACAAAACCATATTAACGCCATATTAACTGCCCCCCTGCATTGTCCTCATAGCTGAAGAAATTTGGCAAAATCAATGTATAAGCCGTGGCTAACAGTCGGGAAATTACGGTGTGTCTTGCAAGGAGTGCAGCTCACCGCCTCACACGTAGAGCAAAGATGACTGAATGCAGAGTTCAAACTGTAGACGAGAAGTAGAGCTCATTGCTGATGATGGCCAGGATGGAGTTTCACTTTCGTGTGTCTGCACGGCTGTTGAGCCTGTGAGCTGATGTGGCCTGTGGCTGTGACTACTGTGGTGAGGAGTGCTATATACAAGTCACATCTTCATTTATAGCAGTATTGCCAAAAATACCACCACATATTGTGATACAAGCGAACAAGCATTGCAGCTGCAGCACGAAAGCATTGTGCTTTTAATGTTTTAGCAATGAGTATTGGTTAAAAAATATATATATAGTTTGAAGTCTATATTTCCTGTCCCTACATACTTTCGAACTGAATTGCTCAAGCATTGAGCTTGGGGTGAAGAGAGGCCAAGAAATATACAAATGTTAGATTCTTTGTAGCCGTACAAAACTTCAGACAGAAGATTATCTGGGGTAAACTAAATCACACGATCTGCCTTCAATTATGTGTCCTTGCCAAGACAACCACATTCTGCAGCAACAGCAGAATAGAATTGGGGGGGGGGGGACTTGTGGCCAACTTGCATGACAGAGTTTCAAAATTGTTTTCAATTAAAGTAAAAAAGTTGCTTAATAAGGCCAAGCAATTTCAAATCAAAATACAGTGTTCTAAAAACATTTAGAGATCGGCATCGTTGACTGACGGATTTCTTTTTTCCAGGCTGGCTGCAAAGCGGCAGATATTGGCATCATTGCGCCGTACCGGCAGCAGCTGAAGGCCATCTCTGGCCTGCTGGACAGTCCGGCCTTCAGCGCCGTGGAGGTAAACACGGTGGACAAATACCAGGGCCGTGACAAGAGCGTCATCATCGTGTCCTTTGTGAGGAGTAGCCTGGAGGCTAATGTGAGTGAAATTCCCTTTTCCTGCATCACACAAACGGCTTCCTCTGTATGTGTGCATGATCAAAGACCCTTGTGGTTTTCTTACGTTGTTTAGTAGGCATTCATTTAGCAGCTGTGATGCTATTTTGAGATGGGTTGTGTGCTGTAATGTGCAGTTCTTATCTGGAGAAATCTTGTTGACTGCACTGGACTGTGTTGTTGTATAGTCTTCTGTGGAAAGGTATCTTGACCTAGCTTCCACTGCTTCCATTGTGGCGATCAAATTAACTAACGTCCGGCTCCATGCTGCACACACATCCATCACTGCTTATGAACAGTAAAAGGGTCTATATTAGTTGAGGAAACTATTCCTTTAAATGTAATGCCTGTTTTGCCCAGATGGGGGAGCTGCTGAAGGACTGGAGGAGGCTGAACGTGGCCATCACCAGGGCGAAGCACAAGCTGATCATGATTGGCTCAGTGAGCACGCTCCGTCGCTACGCACCCCTGGAGAAGCTCCTCAGCCACCTGGAGCAGGAGAGCATGATATCCTTTTGCACGCTGACCAGCTAGCGCTGCCTGTGTTGCTGGAGCTCAGTAGCAGCTTAGAAGTGAACCATTTACATTATATACAGTATAGAGCATGATATCCTTTTGCACGCTGACCAGCTAGCGCTGCCTGTGTTTCTGGAGCTCAGTAGCAGCTTAGAAGTGAACCATTTACATTAAATACAGTATATTGCATCTCTTAGTTCTCACATCTGAAGCATGTAGTAGACAGAACACAGTCATGAATAGCATATATATACCTTTTGCACGCTGACCAGTTAGCGCTGCCTGTGTTTCTGGAGCTCAGTAGCAGCTTAGAAGTGAACCATTTACATTAAATACAGTATATTGCATCTCTTAGTTCTCACATCTGAAGCATGTAGACAGAACACAGTCATGAATAGCATATACCTTACTGAACAGGGGATTATGTAAGCATGGCTGACTTGGCCCCCGCTCTGTAAAATGTGGCCCCTTTTATGGCTGCCCTACAGAACTCCTAAATCCACCACTGGCATAGAGGTGTACCCATAGAAATGTATATACTGTATGTCTGTGGGTGTACCCATGTCCAATGTAAATGTGTTCCCTAGGTGCCTCTCATGCAGCGTTTATACGTCCTCCCTCGCTCCTCGGGCCTCTATCCTCACTGATCTACATAAAGGATGATGGGGGGGAAACAATGGGATAGTCTCCAGTGTTAGTTATAGATCAGTGGGAACGCCCCTCGAGGATCGAGCATCGAGGATCGAGGAGGCATGTTGAGAGGCACCCCCTGCCTTTCTAACTGCTCTCTTCCTTGACTGATGCCAACATGTTCCAGCTACCGGTGGCAGCACATGAAGCCCTGCCCCCAACATTCCTCTGAAGTACACTACCCAACCACCAGCCATCAGATGACCTCAGTACACTGCCCAACCACCGGCCATCAGATGACCTCAATTTTGCACTGACCCTCATAACCCCATACTCATAACCCACCCTGCCTCAGTAACATGGTGCTTGGTCTGTTCTTTTGAAAGAACATTTCACTGTAAAACTTTTCCGTTTATGGAGTTCCCATGCTGTTTAAATGCACATTGACTGTGGATGCCATTGGCTACTTCTGTTGGACCTCTGTTAATTCAACTAATATTATGAATTTAATTAATGTGATTTTATGATATTTGTGTATTTGTAAATTAATATGTCTGTTTTAATTTTGTATTTTAAATAAACTTGACTTTTCAATTAAAACCATTTATAATTCAGTGTTTAACCATTGCATAAGTGGGCTAGATGGCACTGATCCTAGGATTGATATCCTGACTTTGGCCAAAAAATGATAATCACACATAATAGTCCACTACCTATACACTGATACAAGGTACACCGTTCATTATCTTCAGACACTCATACTATTGAATTTATTAGAACAAATTGAGGATATGCATTATAGTGACCACTGAAACAACAGCTGGAATTATTGCAGAAAAGGCCACTTATAATTTACATAACAAACATTTAAATACATATAAACACAGTTGACAATTAAAGGAAATAATCTTTTTTCATATTCTAGGTGTTGAATGTGTTATGAGTGTCATAATGTACTGAAATCATTTCCTCCAGCCTTGGTACGGTCTTTATGGACAGATGTATAAAACCGTCAGTTGTATTAAAAGCTGTTCCATGGCTAGTTTGTTATCTATCTGACTCAATCAGCATACGGTAAGCGTAGCATGAACATACTTTTTGAATGATTAACCTTGTAACAAGAACCTTACCAAACCTTAAGATAAGCTCCAATAAGGTATTAAGATAATTTCCTTTCTAAGAATAATGATGCAAATAAAAGTGTTGACACCATGGTTACGGCCTTGTTTTTCCTGCCTCCAGTGATGGGTCTGGATCTAGATGGACATTGTTCCCTGAAGGACAAGCACGCCGCGCCCTGCGATGTCCAGCCTGTGACCTTTGATCTCCAGCTCCAGCTCTCCCCCACGCATGGAGCTCTGGTAGGCTGTAAAGCACAACACACCAGTGACAGCTGTGGCATGTAAAGACAACACATAGCGCTGCTAAGGGCCATGCTCCTGATGATGGGGATTGCCAGGTTGTACTGAGTGCAGTGCCTTGACAAACATCTGAAATGATCCTCATCGTAGCACGCCAAGTCACACAACTTGTATGCAAATCACAGGGTTGATTTTGTAACTGGCTTTATTCCTGATACGTTTGGTTATGCCACTGGCAACGTACAATGCCAGGGTAAACTGATTCCATTTGAGAGTCTGGAACCAATGATACAAAACAATTATTTTTAAGTGTATCAAGACAGCGAGGCATTCACAAGCACAATAATAGAAAACAAACATGTATTTCAAGAACATGTTTGAATATGAGCCATAACACCGTAGCAATGGCATATAGAGCCTATCCACCCTTCTCCTACCTAACATTCTTTGCTTGCCCAGTTTCTCCGACCAATATTTCCCAAGGACCGAGTGTGCCGATCCTATGGGCAATAAGAACGTGAAAAGGAGATTAGATGAGATACTTTTATTTTTTATACACATGGTACACACTTCGGTAGTCTTACCAGTGACTGGATCCTCAGGAATCCCATTCCAGGGTGCGAAATATCTGGAGTAGAAGTCGTATCCTGGCTGGGATTCAGGGGCGCCCTTCATCGTGACGATCACACCCTTGACCTTGCCAGTGCGCTCGCTCGTCACCATCTTCTCTGGGTCTGGCCTCAGCGACGTCAGCGCTGATCTGGTGAGAGAAAGGCCTCATTGATCTGCAGTTTATTGGCTTGCTGGAAGACTGGTTTGTTGTGATGCTAAATTGGGTGCTGCAAAAAGAGTGCTGCAGAGTATACTTCAGGCTCTTTGGATCCATAATATCCACTTGGCAAATATCCTGCATCCTTTTTGGTTGGCTAAGTCTGGCAATCCTGCTCCAATTTTTCACTCTTAACTTATCCAGCTGATGTAATGAGTGAACTTAAGGTATATTTCCACTCAACATCCCTCTATGCCACCATGCAGTCACAGAGTAACAAGTTGCACGTCAAGTTAAACTAGGAAAATGGCCAGCACTTGCCATAGCAGCCGAATGACAAAGCACAGTTCATCCTTGCAGATCATATTATGGACATTTCCCAATGTTGTATAATATATGGGTTATATTTTAAAAGGGATTTACGTGTCACAGGTGTCGGCAAGACGCAACAACAGTTTGTTTGTGTCCTCACTGATTTGTACATCTTCTAAGGGCAGGTCTCCCACAACAACCTGCAATACAGTTTCAGACACAACTGAGCATGTCATGCAGGGATGTAAATACTTGGTTGATTGATGCGGGGGCAAATATTTGTCACTGTTACTGTTACTTGTTACTGTCACTTACTTTAATTAAGTCTGCAACCTCATGTGGATCCTGCAACACATTAGCTTATCTTGAAACTCCCATTGAATGCATTATTACTCATCAACAATCAATGAGCCACTTCAGATGTCTGAACCCAAAGGAAGAACCGGAGCATGTGAATAACTTATAATGTTAAATATAGGTGCAAAACAACCAATGGAGTCCTTTTCATTGGGTTAATTATTCATGTTACAGTGACTATTTTGTAATATTTTTTTGCAAACCACATGTATGGAGCCTAACCTGAGAAATGGTTGTGTACAGGGGGAAGTCCATCACAATACATTCCCCACGCAGTCGGTTACACAGCTCACCACTCAGAGTATCAAACACAATCTGCCGGCTGGTGTTTTCTGACAGCAATAAATAACAGAAGAACAAAAATAGCATTAAATCATATTCATTTTTGTTAATGGAAATTGGATTTATTAACAATAATCATATGTCAATTTGAATTATAATATTCCAGACTACTATAAGGCTCCGCGAGGAGTGAAGAGCATGTAAACTTACTTTGGTGGAAGAACAGAGTGGCTGCTGAGGCGAGGGTGGCATGCCCACACAGTCTCACTTCATTAGTGGGGGTGAACCAACGTAAATTAAAACGGGACGCTGAGAGTTTTAAAGTAGGAGTTGAAAGTTTTATGTTACATTCTTTAATTCAAATACACTTTGTTTAGGCCTACAAGAAGGGCTTTGTTTGCATATGTTAGAACCGTAAGTTAGAAAGGTTGTGGACTGTCCTGTCTTGATAGAATGTCAAAAGTTACAACCCCAAAATCAGAAAAAGTTGGGACATTGTGTAAACAGAATGTGATATTCCAAGTATATTGTAAACCCAGTTGTGTTGCCATTTAGTTGTGAAACTTTCCGCCTTTTGTTTTCTTTATCATTACACAACTTTTCCAGCATTTTGTTACTCCCGGCCCAACTTTTTTTTTAAGCATGTTGAAATAATGAAAATGTCCATGAAATAGTCAAATCTGTCATTTGCAACATTTGTTGCTTG
Organism: Sardina pilchardus; assembly: GCF_963854185.1. Lineage (NCBI taxonomy): Eukaryota > Metazoa > Chordata > Actinopteri > Clupeiformes > Clupeidae > Sardina > Sardina pilchardus. Next base: position 4,069,834 of record NC_085011.1, on the reverse strand, counting down.
TCCTTTTTGCAACTAAAATGAGTTTAAGAGATTCGCAGATTATTACATTCTGTTTTTATTCACATTTTACACACTGTCTCAACTTTTTCTGTTTGGGGGTTGTAAAAATGTGATTGAAAAACTGTCTTACATGAGACAAAAATATGAGCATTCAGAATTCTTTCTCGCGCATCTTTTTGGCATGCTGGTGGGCATATTTTGGTAAGCAAACAAACTGTTACCTAAAGCTTTACTAGTTTATCAATATCCTAATTGCCAAATATGCAGTGGTGGGTCCATTTGTGTCACACAGTACACTGGTGACCAAAAAACAGTGTTCCTTTTACATATATTCATGTAAAAGCATGGCCCATTAAACCACCTAAACACACACACACACACACACACACACACACACACATACACATACACATACACACACACACACACACACACACACACACACACACACGTTCATTGTTACATTTATGTGAGTGATAAGCTATAAAGCTACTGGATGCCTACAATTTCCCTGTCCTATCTAGATAGATAGACTTAGATACCCCCTCCTCCCCAGGCATTTCATATTTACCTTATCAGCTATCCAAATGGCATGTTTTCTTTGCAAAGTTCATGCAAACATTTGAATATAAATACCTGTGCTGAAGCTGTCAGATGCATTTTGACAAATGACAAAGGCTGTTTCAGACAAGTTCATCTCAGTTGCAATTTTTTGATAAAACTCCTCTGGCAATGCCTGTATATATTGAACAATCACATGCAGCAATTTAATTTGACTTGAATGTAGAAAGCACCATGTTTACACCATCAAGGCACCACCAAGCTTACAGTAGCCTACAATGCAAGGTCATGAAAACAGCACACTCTTGGACTTACCTTTTGCAGCAAACACACAGCGGCTGGATTACCCTTGAAAGGTAAATTGGTAAATGCATCCATAACAAAAATTGGTATATCCATTGCTATCTTTTAGCACGGAACTCCTGTGTGAACTCTGACTTCACTGTCTAACTCCATAGAGAGGATTTTGGACTTTATACCCTTGGTGTCAGCACAGCCCAATCCTTAAAGGGACAGTCTGATACCCTGCATCAACCCAGGCCTCTCATGTTTTACCAGACATTACTAGGCACAAAGAAAAAGGTATGTTTGTGTATTACGCCAGTTGGTTAGAGACAGAGATTGTAATTATTTAAAATGTTATGAACTTGTAATAAGATATCAAGACTTTTATTCTGTCACGATTTCAGTGAAGGCCTCTCATTTGTTCAGTGGCTGTGCAGGCTGTGCTCCCAGAGGGGTTATTGCAAAAATACTTTTGGGTGTATATATCCAGCAGTAAACATGCATTCTTTTGACTTAATTGTGCACCTTTCACTACTTAGGCCTACTGTGCTCATTTTAGTCAGTTGTGTTCTCAATTTTGTAAATTGTGTGCACGTTTTACTAGACAGTGCGCTCATTTTAGTCATTTGTGCTCTCATTTGAGTTGCTGTAAATTCAGCATATGATTTAGTAGCCTAAAATGTGTGCGCAATTAGTAAAAATCTCAATTTAGGGCCTCCTTACACCAAACAACAAGCTTTAACAAGATTTGGGAAAAATTCTCTTGACAGATTGGAGTCTTTTAACTAATATGCCCCCCATTCAAGCTTTATTCAAAAGATTAATCTTCCAAGAATCCTTCCCAAATCTTGTCAGTCGGTTGGTGGAGGAGGCCCTCAGGAGCATAATTTAGTCAAATGCGTGCACTATTTACTAAAACCTGCACACGGTTTACTGAATTGAGCACACAATATACTACTAAATTGTGCACACCTCCTATAATATTTCCCCTATATTCTGGCAGGAGTTTGTAAATTAGGGTATTTTACCACTATTGCAAGTTCTTTGAAATCCCAATTCTATTTGGTAAATATTTCAGTTAAAACTACAGTTCCTTAGGTGATTATCTCGCTTTGAAGCATAGAAGAGACTTTGTAGAAGTACAGTGAGACTGAAGACGCTCACTAGACAAAGTCTCGCGAGAGATGTTTTTAACGCTGTTCCTTAGCTACCTACCTGAGGACAGGCTGGCGGTTGACGGTAAAGAGAAATATCGTTGTTAAACTCCTGTGTGGTGTACATTCATTAGCTCATTGATGTTAGTGTAAATTTCTGGCTTACAGTAATTTGATATTCTGACATTTTTATTGCAATGTCTGTTCATCATGTTCGAAAATATGACAGTTTTGCTAAATGTTACTTGACCGACGACGGTGTTCTGCTAGCTAATGTTGGTTAGCTGGCACTGCGTTCTGTTCAGTAGCGCAAGTGGCAGTGGAACTTGTCCTTCTTGTCAACCTCGAACCAACGCCAGCACCAAATTGTATCATTGTGTTGTATGGTGTTCATGTGTGGAGATGGGTTGCTATATTACAAATATAGTCGTTTACAGCAAATGATTATAGTGTCATTTCTCACTAGTCTCTGTATCTTACAGGCAACTTGGCTAGCTTGCATGATAGTAATGTTAACGTTAAGTCAACTGTCTCCTTAGCTAACGTTAACTAATAATGTTAAGTTGTAACGTATCGTTACAGGTGCTGGCAAACGTTAAATGGCGTAGCTGCTAGCTGCTAAACTATTTGTAGATTCCAACTAGCTGGTGCTAGTTTCAGTCCATGCTATTGTCTTATTGAAGGTTAATTTTAATTGTGGTCAATAATAATCCAGTGTCAAGTTATTCATTGTGGCACCTCAGGCCAGCTAACGTTAGCGTTACCATGTTATCATTAGGCTACAGGTGAAGCTTGAGTCAATGTCATACTTTGGTGCTAACATTTAAATGAAACGTTAACGTTAAGGATTTGTGTGGGTGTTGGTGACGTTTGCTAGCCTGTTGATTAACTCATTAGATTGATATGAGATGCATAGTGTCAGCTGTCACTTTTTGACAGTGACCAGCAGCAAGAACTAAAACCAACTAGATAGACAGCCAGCACAGTTTCCCGTAGAATACATAACCTGTCAAAGTTATCGTTAATGGTGTTGCAGGATGCATTCGTGTGGCGTTAGTGTTATAACGTTAGTGTAACAGTGTATGGGTATGTTAACTGTTAAAATGCAGCATTGCAGTGACCTTACCGTGATATAACCCGGATTCCCGGTCTACCCGGTTTCAATGTCATGTATGTTAGCAGTGAACAGCTGCTTTTTCTACCTGCGCCTACTCATTCCAAAGACTACCTGCATCAAGTCGTGAGAAAGTGAGTCGTTCGTTTCATAGGCTGTATCGAGGCGTACATGGAAAAATGATAGTTAAAGTAGGCCTTGTTCGTGCGATTGGCACCACACCTTTACTTAGCAAGTAGTAATGTGCACTGTATTGTTAACCTTAACCTTCAAATTAATCTAATTTTGTCCCATTTTAGTAACTGTCACAGACTGAAAATGTCTCACAATGATGAGGGATATGTGGTGCGGATTCGAGGTTTACCATGGTCATGCACACAAGAAGAAGTTGCCTCCTTTTTCTCTGGTAAGGAGTCTGTTTGTGTTTGACAATTATCTATAACAAGCTTCCTAGACTTTAAGCATTTAAAAATGAAAGAGTTTATGGATGACCGTCATTTCTCTTTCAGATTGTGACATTGTAGGAAAAGTGAACGGGGTATGTTTCACTTACTCCAAAGAGGGAAGGCCTAGTGGAGAGGCCTTTGTCGAGCTGAAAACGGCAGAGGATTTTAAGAATGCGTTGGCTAAGGACCGCAAATACATGGGCCATCGGTATATTGAAGGTAGATATTTGATATTCAGACATTCTGTATGTTTTAAACCTGTTCTGAGGTTCAAATGAGCTCAAGACAGTAAACCTAGCTATTGATACAGTAGGTACTGCGGTAGGAGCAAGTACTGTGTGCACCAGCTCCCTTATCTGTACCCATTATATAATCTTTTGGAGAATGGTATTGGCCTTAGGCTTTTGTTGCTTGTAGGGAGTTGAATTTTGCATTCAGTATGTGTGACGCTTTCAGTAACCCAAACATAATAAAAAATGCAACTACTGAGACGGCAGCCAACAAGGCAGGCATCAGTTCAACATTTTTTTTTTTTTTATCATTCTGTGTGTGTGTGTGTTTGTGTTTTTTTGTTTGTGTCCACATGTGTATCAAGCCGTGTTGATCTTTGCTCAGTCTAGGTCATTTGTGTTGTGTGTCACACTCAACGTTGCCAGCGCGGCCGCCTAACCCGGTGCTGTGCTTTGTGTGCTCTGCTCTGCTCACCCGGTAGTGTTCAAGTCCAACCGCAGCGAGATGGACTGGGTCCTGAAGCGCTGCGGGCCCACCGACTACGACAGCAGCAGTGGTTGCACGCTGCGCCTGCGAGGCCTGCCCTTTGGCTGCAGCAAGGAGGAGATTGTGCAGTTCTTCGCAGGTATTTGGGCCACGTCTTTACGCCAGCACTGTCCAGAGTGGATTGTGTTTATGTTAAATGCTCTATGCAAAGCAAACAAGTAATCGCATTCTGGAGGATGGCGGGCACCACCACTTTTTATTGTTTTTTTTTTTGTTTTTTGGTGGAGCGTTCTTTAGTCGTCTTTTTTTTTTTTTTTTTTTTTTTTTTTAAATGAATGTGACTTGATGCATCCTAGAATTATTGTACATAGCATTGCAATGGTATGAAATATTCCCTTAAAGCAAGCTAATGACTTTTGTGCTTTTGTACTTTTGGATGCAAAAGTTACCTAAATCTGTTAATGTAATGTAAATGCTGGTGACATACAGTTTGATCTGATCAATCCTGTGGCATTACATTAATGCGTTAATTCATAACAAATGTTTTTATTTGGTTCTTTAATCGATCAAGTGTGTATTCAAGGAAATAATTTTCCTAAAAATCAGAATTGGTGGCAAGGGTTTGGTTGTGCGGGGGGGAGTTTATTGTCTCTGATCATTTCTCCACAGTTGGGATATGTTCCGTTTTGTTTATAACATGTCTCCCCTTGTGGGGGTTATTTGTCCTTTGGGTTAAAGGGTTGAAAATCGTTCCAAATGGGATAACATTGCCGATGGACTACCAGGGGAGGAGCACAGGGGAAGCCTTCGTGCAGTTTGCCTCAAAGGAGATAGCAGAAAAGGCTCTGGGGAAACACAAGGAAAGAATAGGGCACAGGTGGGGCCAGCAAGACTGGGGCTGGGGCTGGGGCTGGGGCTGGACTGTGCTCTCACTGACTGTGGGGCCAGGACAGGGTGGGAGGGAGGAGAGGGGAGAGGGAGCTGTGTGTGTGTGTGTGTGTGTGTGTGTGTGAGGGAGTGAGGGAGATATGAGTGTGTGTGTGTGTGTGTGTGTGTGTGTGTGTCTATGTACGTGTGTGAGTGTGAGATTGAGTGAGGGTGGGGGGTGGAGATGGGAAAGGGGGAAGTTGGGTCTTGGTTGGGATCATGCATCTTTCTGCTCCAGAAAAAGATGTATCATTAATATCCATTTTCATCTGAGTCTTCCCTCATTTCTACACCTGGGCATTGATCTCACCTTATTCTTCACAACATCGGAGTTTCTCTAGAGGTCACAGGTCATAGCTCCTACTGCTGATAGTCACAGCCTGTTTGATACTGGGTGAAATGGCCTTTTACTGTGTCAGAACACGTCTTCTGATTATCTGAAGCTCTGTCTTTATTGTAAGAAACGCTCTTGTGTAGCCGTAGCATCAAATTGATGACGTGACATTCATTCAGATTATTGCAGCGTTCCTATTGTCCCCGTAACTTCACTAGCTGGCCTGAACCCAATGAAACCCTTAAGATATTTGTCTAAGTCCCAAATGTGTGTTTGCTTAGGATCATGATAAAGATGCGCATTTCCTGCGCTCCGCTCATGATGTCTCAAACGCCCCTGAATCCAGGTACATCGAGATATTCAAGAGCAGCCGCAATGAGATCCGGGCGTACTATGAGGTGCCCCGGAGGATGATGGGACAGCGTCCGGGCCCGTACGATCGCCCCATAATGGGTCGCGGTGGGTTCTTTGGTCCCGGCCCAGGGAGAGGTGGAGCAGTTCTGGACCAGATGCGTAGTGGCGGTGGCTACAGTGGTGGTACGTTTACTCTTATCAAGCACTTCACAAGGATATCGTACAGCACAGTGTTTGTTCAGTATGCATGCGTAGGATAGGTCTTGAGTGCTTAGCTATTGACTTTTATTACCATCTATCTGAAATCTACTTTGTAGGATATGGAGGCTTTGACAACTATAATGGCTTCAACAACTACTGCTTTGGCAATGGCATGTTTGAGGAGCGAGGAAGGGGAGATCGAAGCAGAGGTAGGAGCAAAGTTCAAAAGTTTGTGATAGTGAGCTGGGTTTAGTTTTCCCTTCCTGCGTTCTAAGCCATGACATTGCTTGTGTGTGTCTGTGTGTGTGTGTGTGTGTGTGTATGTGTCTGTGTGTGTGTGTGTGTCTGTCTGTGTGTGTGTGTGTGTGTTTTGTTTGTGTGCCCATGCCTGTATGTTTGCATTCCTGCAGCCAGCAGCAGCAGCCATGGCTACGGCGGAGGGGGCGACTCTGGTTCCAGCTTTCACAGCGGACACTTTGTGCACATGAGGGGCCTTCCATTCCGAGCCACTGAGGCCGACATCGCCAACGTAAGAGCATAGCCTGGCCATTCTATACAAGCGTCCACTTTTACTGTATGTCTCTACACTATACCGAATTGTAGAGTAAACATGTAATTGTTGTAATTAATTTAGATTCTTAAGTAAAAAATTAAAAATAATTAATAAAAAATAATTTGAACAATTACGTGTTTTTGAGCGATTAAAGTGACACTTTAATCAACTTTTTTTTATCAACTGTATTGGATTCCAAGCACCAAAGAAGTTTCCATTGCCGCCTATACGGGGCGTTCCGTGATGATGAGCTCTTGGTTGTGTTTTTGTGTCACTGCAGTTCTTTGCGCCCCTTCATCCCTTGCGCGTGCGCATCGACGTGGGCCCCAACGGCAAGTCTACAGGAGAGGCCGATGTGGAGTTCGCGTCGCACGAGGATGCCGTGTCAGCGATGTCAAAGGACAAGAATCACATGCGTATGTGCCCCTCAGCTGCTGCTTTAGCTAAGGGAGCAAAGCCCCCTCGTGCGTGCTGTTTACACAAGTATGAAAAGGCTCGCTTTTAAAGTGCACCATCATGAACTGCAGTTACCAGGAGACTTGTTTTGAGGATTAGGTCAGGGATTTGCTAAAACTACTCCACAGGTAAACAAAGGAGTCATAACGCCTGTGTTTTGTTCTGTGTTGCACTGCATGTGTTCTAGATCTATTGACAGCGCAGTGCGTGGACATGTGTGGACAGAACATGGCTGTAGTGGTTGCTAGATGTTTAAGGGCAACATTGCATGAGGAAATGAAACAGGAAAGTTTTGCCGCATTCATCCCAAATTTAATCAGGAATTTGGTGTAGGATTATATAATGTAGCAAGTGAACTCTGTGGAATATCCAGTATGGACAGGTGCAATAAAAAATGAAAGTGGGATCATGTTTACAATGTATTTTTGACACTGCAGTAATAATGTAGCGTTGTAGTGTACAATGTAGTGTTTTAGTTGTATGGCCATTTGTAATAAGTAAGTAAGTACTAAGGGTTTACTTAATGGCCATTTCAATTAAGGGTTACTTTTCTCTCACCAGAGCACCGTTATATCGAGCTGTTTTTAAACTCAACTTCAAGTGGAGGATCGGACATGGGTCAGTATCACGTTCTGTAAAAGCACAATGTGAAGCACATGGTTGTATTGTTGCATTGCACAAATTGCGATTATGCATGATTTTGCCATATGAAATGTTTACAGTTTGTTAAAAGGTTTAAACATATGGGTGTCTTTTGTTTGATGAAAGGAAAAATGAATGTTAATCGTGCATTGTAACACGGGAAGAAATGTGAGCCGGACGTGTGCTCAAGTTATCTTTGAAGTGGCTGCCATATTTGACTGTGGTCTAACTGGTTTGTTTGCAGGTCGTGGCGGTGCTTTCTACAACAGTTCCGGAGGCATGGGCTCACGGAGCAGCGGGCTGAGGGGAATGTTCTAGAGTTAGAATCTATTCAGAGTTCCAGAGTTCCATTTTCAACCCAAAGTTGGAAGAGTTGTTTTGTATTTGGATGTTTTCACATGTTCATAAAACTGTACTTAGGATATTTTCCAGTCTCAAAGAATGGAATAATGAAAAAGCTATGTCTATATAAATATATAAATATATATATATACATATATATATATTTGGGCTCATTACATAGGTTAATCAGCTATTGTAAATTTTACTTATTAAAATTTTATATAAATTCTTGTTGTTCATGTCTTATTGTTTGTGTGATTTTTCAAATGTAACGCCAGAATCGGATTGTGAACCAGATTAACTCTTTTGACTCATGATGAGATATCCCTTTACTGTAGGTCTACTGATCTTTTTTTTTTTTTTTAAATATACTGGATATATGTTAGCTTGGACTGTGCAGTTGTCACTGGGTCTAAATCTCTGAATATTTCAATAAGAGCTGTCCCGGAGACATAATAAAGACTATATGGCTATATTTTATAACATACCTTTACCCATGTTTTCATTTTTTCCCCTTCAACACGCTATTGTTGCAAAGCATGTGTGATTAACTTAACAGTGCAATGCTATACTGTGAGATTCAATGGATTTAGTGTGACATCTAATTCATTAGAGCTTGTTCTTCAGATTTTGCTCATTTCGATCACAAGATTTGCCAGATATAATTTGAAACTCCTCAAAATTTGGCCTTTGTGAGATAATGGAGATGGGGTCAGACACCTAAGAGGTTTAGCCTGGTAATTAAAATGACATTTTTTTATTTCATACCCTGTAGTGCAAGGGTGATGTCCCCCATCTAGCATTTCGTTGAGCTTTTAAATTAGGAAATATGTTATCTACAGTGGATATTTGGCTTACTCGTGCCATACGTCTTGATATTTAATCAAAGACCACTTTAGTGAAATTCATTTACCATTTTCATCCGTATACACACACACAAGAGTCAAGAGTCAGTTCCGCTGAAGAGTTTATTTTGAAACTGGTGAATGATGATTCCAGGAATGGAAGCATTCAGCAATGGATCTTCCATTGAAACTGCAAACGTAACCTCTGCCCCCCCCGAGGGCTTCTCTGTACACAGGTTATTCTCTCTTCATTCACTCAAGCCAGCTGAATGAGCACGAACCTCAGTAACGGTTTAACAGTTTGAAGCACACATTTCTCTCAAGTGGTTAGATAGTGGGATTCAGTGAAAATAAAATTAAAATCATGCCGAACATCACTGTCCAAAGTTACATTGACACACGATGCTCTTACAGACAATCAGAAGTGATGTATTTGAATTTGAAAAGACAATTAATAATCTATTGTGCTTCCACGCAAATACAAAAACAATCAATAGATATAACCATCAGTGGTTTAGTACATATCCAACCGTACAGCATTTCAAATTTGAAATATCTGGCCATTTTTATGAAGTTGAGTCTTGGGGTTACAAGTTCGGTTTTAAATATATAATATAACTGATATAAATTAATTATAAATCATACTGACTTAATACATAGTCTTTTGTGAGGCATTCCAGTTTACACTTTACAAATAAAAAGAAATAAAGTAAAAACCTTGGCATATTTTAAACATGATGTGCTATATTACATATCGTAGTACTTTTTTCTAAATACATACCAGGACAATTTTCTGTTAGTACATGGCAAGTTTTGTAGAACTGATACTGTGCAGATTTTGTCATTGAAATCAAAGCAGCATTAAGAATCTTAGTGCTTTAGGATGGTCAAACTTCTTGGTCTGACTTCTCTACAAAGAAATGCCTGGAAATGTTATCATTCATCATTTTGGCTTCTTACTTAGGCACATGTGAATATCAATTAATATCTGCACTTCGGTAATAAATCAGATATCTCAACAGTCTTCTGTCCATCACAGGCATAGAGCATTATCACAATAGTCTTCACGCTGATTTGATGCATTGTATGGAATACAGAGAGGTATTTGTACTTCAAGTTTGGAATGTTCCGTGCTTCTGAATGTCTGATTCTGGCCAGCTGCCAAAATATGTCCTGTAATATCTCAAGAGTATCTTGGCTCAGGCACAACACTGAGGAGAATGTAAACGTCTTTTTTTTTTTTTTTAAACACCTGAAACCAGTGCTCGGCCATCTTGGATTTTAGTTGTAGTATGTTATTGTGTCAGTGACAGCAGCCAGGGGCTGCTACTGCTGCTGCTGCTGCGTCTGCCTCTGCTGGGTTAAAGGGGTGCCAGGAGCCATATGGTCGTGGCTGTGGTGTGAGTGTGCTGTCCGTCTGTAGTGTGGCGAGCCCCTGGCCTCCCTCTAGGTCATTTTAGGTGGTGGTGGTGGAGCAGCGAGCCCCTGGCCTCCCTCTGGGTAATTTAGGTGGTGGTGGTGGAGCAGCGAGCCCCTGGCCTCTCTCTACTGTAGGTCATTTTAGGTGGTGGTGGAGGAGGAGGAGCGAGCCCCTGGCCTCTCTCTGGGTAATTTTAGGTGGTGGTGGAGGAGCGGCGAGCCCCTGGCCCCCCTCTAGGTAATTTAGGTGGTGGTGGAGGAGCAGCGAGCCCCTGGCCTCCCTCTGGGTCATTTAGGTGGTGGTGGTGGAGCAGCGAGCCCCTGGCCCCCCTCTGGGTAATTTAGGTGGTGGTGGAGGAGGAGCGAGCCCCTGGCCTCTCTCTACTGTAGGTCATTTTAGGTGGTGGTGGAGGAGGAGCAGCGAGCCCCTGGCCTCCCTCTGGGTGATTTTAGGTGGTGGTGGAGGAGCGGCGAGCCCCTGGCCTCTCTCTAGGTTATTTTAGGTGGTGGTGGTGGAGGAGGAGCCCCTGGCCTCCCTCTGGGTGATTTAGGTGGTGGTGGTGGAGGAGCGGCGAGCCCCTGGCCTCCCTCTGGGTGATTTTAGGTGGTGGTGGAGGAGCAGCGCTGGAGCAGCAGGGCGTGGCACGTGTCACACACTCGCACCGGCTTGGGCGAGGCGGGGAGCGGCAGCTCGTTGTCGGAGCAGGCGTTGCAGAAGATCTCGCCACAGTTCCTGCAGTGGTGCTGCGCAGAAACACAAACCCAAAGGGTTGGCCCAACAGGACAGGGACAGGGACCACAGATGTAAATGAGCTGTACCCGTAATTTCCCGACTATTAGCCGCGGCTAATACATTGATTTTGCAAAATTTCTTCAGCTATGAGGTTAATACAGGGGTGCAGTTAATATGGTGTTAATATAGTTTTGTTTCTTTTAACTTGCATAAAACACTATCCTGCGGCTTATACACAATGCGGCTTATATGCGGGAAATTACTGTATAGCTAACTATGGTACAGGAATTGTTCTGTAGCCTACATGGCCCCTGTCAAATAAACTAATAAACTAAGCTAAACTAAACATGCTTCTTCTTCAGATATTACATACTACTCCAAATAAATGACTTTGGATTATCTCATATAAATGTTATGTCCTCTCTTTAAGCCTGAGGCCAAATATGAGGGAAGTGCACTGTGCAGTAACAGTCAAGTCATACATCCCTCGGAAGTAGACATAAAACTATGCAATGGTGGACTAACTGCTAAAACTTTTGGAACACGATGTACAACTGTGTGGGTGTAATGTTGTAAGATATCAGAGGTGATAACCAACCTTTCTTCTGGAAATGGAGAAATCTTTTTCACACAGCTTACAGTGCGTAGCATCTTTATCCTTCAGCCACACTTGGCCACCCTGACAGGAGTAAAGGGTTTGTTTGTTCAATATAAATGCACATCTTCTGCAATCCCGTTGGTATAATCATCTGATGTGCTAGTCATGTCTTAATGTGATGTGTGTCTATAGCACACATGTTCTGGAATGTTTCTGAAACTTCCAAGGTCATAGACCAGTGTCCAGGGAGGTCGTGTACTGTATGCCCTACTTGTGCTGTCAATCACTTTGCATAAAGTCAATTGCTACATAAATATAACATATCTTTACATTACATTACATTTGGCTGACACTTTTTAACAAAAGCGACTTACATCATGTTAAACATTTAAGCTTTTTACAGCAATTAAAATCATGGAACATTTTTAAAAATGTTAAAGAGGTAATGGAAGGGTAATGAAAAATGGAAAATGAAAAATAAAAAAGAATAATACAAAATGTAAAAAGGTAGAGTACAGTAAGAATAAGTGCATCAATGAGTGCAATTGTCTGGAGGGGGAATGTGGAGGGGAATGGCCTCCATAGGCCCTATTGAGGTTGCCATAGTTGTGGACATCTCAACAGGCACAATTAATCCCTTAACTATTACTTATGACACAAGTAGCATATTGCTGATAACAAACATACAAACATATCTACAAGAGGTCGATCATACCTGCAAGGCCTTGTTTGCTTCTTTGATGTCTTCAATTTTCAGTTTGGATCTGAATACAAACAATAACATCAGGGACCAAAGACACTGAGCCCTTCTGTGGCACTGGCTAAATATGGGGCAGCCTTCTGAGCAATGTCGCAGGGTAATCATTACATTACTGGTTTCATCTTTTCTGATTGGATTACTGTGACAATTTGTCTAACGATGATTAAGTTCTTTACATTTATAGAACAGTATCAACATAACAGTGCGTGGACCATATGGCTCAGGAACAGAGTCAAACAATATTGCCCAAAAAGATGCCCTGTGTATCATCATCTTTACAAGAACAGGTCCAGAAGCTGATGGTGATTAAAGCTTTTGTGTCTGCAAGCAATCAACTTAGTCTTAATATGATTAACCAATGAAAGCTTTCTGTGAGCTATATTTCCTTGTGTATAAATAGCACTTCCTCAGGGCGTTCTTTCTTTATGACAGGAGTAAATCAAGAGGACAGAGTGCGTATTTACTCGCTGAGTTTGCAGCCCAGCTCAGACAGGGCCTGCTCCTGCTCCTCGCAGATGCCTTTCAGTTGCCGGTTCTCATCATGCATCCGGTGGAACTCCTGCAGGTTCAACCCAAGAGATTACAGTTCATAGGGTCTTGACACAACTGAATGTATAACTTAAACATGCCTAATTATATCACATCAGGCAGTTTTGGACAGAGCAAAAGATATGAAAAAATAAAATATGGAACATTGCAGACAAAACTTTCTGCACAAACGGGCTGCAGTCCTCAGTCTACATATACAGTACGATTTTCATCGTGCTGTGCAATATTGTAAATGTAGTGCTTTGTAAATGTAGCTGCATAATCTATATCGGCGTTAGAAACAAATACACAAACTACCTAACATTCTGTATTGGACTTGACATGGGAGAGGGCTCTAAGTACACTGCACATAAGGGGATAAGGACGTTTACTTTTAAGTACACTGCACATAAGGGGATAAGGACGTTTACTTTTTTGAGTCCATTGATCTGCTGTGCCTCAGCGCTGAGCTGAGCGACGACGTCTCGCTCCCGTTCCAGATCGTTCTGCAGGGTCTGCCGCCACTCTCGCTCAATCTTCAGATCCGTCTCCAGCTGCTGCCTGTTGCCAGTTACACAAGCAACAAAAAACTCACTTCATTCAACGCACTGATATTATGAACAGAAAGATAATAATAATCTAAAGGGGTAGTAAGAGATTCACACAAGAGATGAATTACATTTACGATTAGCAACCAATCAAATGACACCACTCCTTTATGTGCTCCTACAGCAGTGAGAGAGTTAAATGGCCAGCTCAATCTGAACCATCAGGACCCTGTTCAAATTTGTTTTTAAAATGCATCACTTACAGCGGCCAGTTCTTAATACAAGTATAAACAATTGGCAAGACGCTTTATGATCTAATCGCTCAAACCACTTACTGTGGTCTAAAATGGAGTTGACCGCATACAGTAGTTTTTGCAGTATACAGTAAACGCTAATGAATTCTGGTGCGTCCAAAACAATTGAAGTTAGCAAGAGCGGAATCAAAACACAAGTGGTCACCAATGTGTCTGACTGTACACCTTAGAATACATGTGTAAACCGCAATGTGTCTTGGCTGACCACTTGTGATTGGGTCACCCAAGACACACAAACGGAAACAGGCCCTTCTTGTGCTTCTCATCTCAGAGCCATGACAACTGTACACCAGTTTGTCTTTTCTGAGGTGCACACACAAAATGGACAGCTAGTGGACTGTGTGGAGAGATTCAATGAATCTGACAAAAATCCGACTTGAATCATGGTGTCTAGTCTACCTTTAACCTAAAAAATTGTGATACTCATGGTTGACCATTGCTGTATGCCGACGTACGCAAACATGTGGTAGCAAGGTACAGTATATAGTGAGATATTGGGGCCATAGACCAGACTTACATCTGCTTCTCTCTCTGGGAAATCTGCTTCTGTAGATTGTCAGCTTTGTTGGCAAATTCCTGCTTGAAGCGGCGCGTGCCCTCTTCGGCGGTGGAGCGATCCCTCTCAGCGTCCTGCAATCTGGCGTAATTCAAACCGAATGGGTAAAACTGAGGCCCCAGCACGCATGGGGACAGGGTGAGGAGGAGCGGGAATGTCATGACCAAACGTGGAAAGAAAATGAAAAACGGAGAAGCAAGACATCTGCAGGCACACTAACTCAGAGGAGGAAGAGGAGGCAGGAAAGGCCGGACAGAGCCAGAAAACTCAGCCAAGGGAGGGGGCCAGGGAGGGGGCCAGGGAGGGGGCCAGGGAGGGGGCCAGGGAGGGGCCAAGGGAATGATGGGAGGGGCCAAGGGAATGATGGGAGGGGCCAAGGGAACGATGGGAGGGGGCCAAGGGAGGGGCCAAGGGAACGATGGGAGGGGCCAAGGGAATGATGGGAGGGGCCAAGGGAACGGGAGGATGCTAGCAGAGGGCCCTAGGCTTGTATGACATTAATTTGGCATTTCCCCCTGAGGGGACTTTTGGACACAATCACAACAAATCGAATATTTCAAAACATCTAAGTTTATTGATTCACATGTTAAAAGACACACATCTTTATTTGTTAGTGGTGTCTGGTGAAAACAGTTACAGTTACTGTTGTTAATTTGTTTTTGTTTACAGTACCACGATATTCAGATGTTCTATAAAACTGCTCCATATGAAAAAACTACAACAAAAGTCTGTCATAGAAACAGCCAATTGGAGGATAACCAACATAGTGGAGAGCAACAGAGAACAGTCAAAAACCATGAATTACACTAGACTTTTGCATTAGCATCCTGTTAAAGTGTTCACAGACAAATAGTGTAAAGTGGCTAATAGAAATTCAGAAGGAGATATCTTTGACGAGCTTGTACTGGTGCTCTGTGTCTGTGCTGGCACATTTCACGAAGGACATGGCCAGAGTCCTGGTCTGACTCAGCAAATCTTTGTCGCTACGGAGATTCAACGGAAGTGTGTGTGTGTGTGTGTGTGGGGGGGGGGGGGGGTTGAGATCACAGATGCATTGGCGAAGGGAGAGATCATGTGTCGTACAGCACAGGAGGGATTTCAACAGAAAGATGATTGGAAGGAAGGAGAAAGGAAAAGGAAGATAAGGAGAACAAAAAGGGAAAGAGGATGTACATATCAGTGAATTTCCATGTCACTCAAAAAGCCTCAAGAAGATTATTAAGCAATGCAGTCATAAAAATAGTACAGGTAAGATGGCTGTAAAGCAATGGAACAGATAGGGGGGAGGGATGGATCCATGTTGACTGAAACATGACAAGGTACTAGTGGCAACACGCAGGACAAGCTAGAACAGCAGAATACTCCAATGTGATCTTGCAAACTGGCCCAGCGAGACCACTTCAATACAGACATGCAAAAGAACACACAATGCCCAATGCATGCCCAATATTGCACAAAACAACAATGCCCAATGCATGCCCAATGTTGCACAAAACAGCAATGTCCGCGTTTCCCAGCTTCGTTAAGAAGCTCTTAAGTGCTAAGAACTTCTTAGGAGCGCTCTAAGAACGCTCTTAAGAAGTTTTTAGCACTTAAGAGCTTCTTAACGAATCTGGGAAACGCGGCCACTGTCTGACTTAAGTGATTAAAAAACAGCAACACTGCTTTAAATGTTTACAAATGCTCATCTTTAATGCTCTGTGCACAATGTGGTGTATAACGTATGAGGTTAAACTCTGGACTCTTACCTCTGTTCAAGTTGTTTCATGGTCGCTGTGATCTGATTGGTCTTCTCCTCCAGCCTGGTAATCATCTCGTCCTTCTGTTTGAGGCCGTCGTCAGCAGCCTGGGAGAGGGAGAGGAAACGCGGACAGTCAATCAGTGGAGCCACACTGTGCTCAGAGACATTGGTGATCGGGTTTATCTGACATGATTCTACCAGCAATACAGACCCTTTCAACTTTGAACAAACATGCGCATTCCCAAGGCGTATCCAGCGGCTCAGAAAACAACATTGAGCTAATGCTAACATGGTGACAAACAAAAATATTTTTAAAAAAACATGTTTTAAAGAGCATTAAGCGAAAGCCTGATTTATTTCAATTTCAAAATATCGGCGTTGGTTTTGGACTTTTCAACTGGAAATCCAATAGGAACTGATGAAAAAGGTCTGTAATGGTCACTGCTAAGGAACTACAGAACTAAACAGGGTGTGCTGTGAAATATCTCTGTGGGTAAGCGAAGGCGCAGGCATTTCATATAAGAAGGGACTGACAGAACAGGTCATGCAGGCAACACAAGGAGACAATAAAAAGCTTTGTGCCAAGAAATGAGATGCTATACGCTCAGAAATACAGTACATGTAGAGTTTTCAGTTTTACTATTTACTTTTCAGTTAGGCAAATACACTGTACACAGTAAGCATTGTAGTATAATTTGTTTTGGCTTGCACCCAACTCTCACTGCTATTCACTACAACTTCCTGTCAACACTGACATTTAAGAAAGGCACCTTCCAGGACTTTCACTTCCTGTTTGTCACAAGTCCAAGCAGATGTTTGCATTTTCCAGTAATGGAGTGTGTGAGCCGAAGGCTTTGTGTGAGACAAGGTGTGTGCTGCCCTAAAACCGCGCATGGACGACGATGAGGATGGCTGCTGACTGTACCTGCATCTTCTGGTACATCTCGACGTTGATGGCCTTGACGTCGTCCAGCTGGTTGCGCAGGCCGATGAGGGTGTCCTGCTTCTCGTGGATGTCCTTCTCCAGCAGCTTCATGGCCATCTCCATCTCCTGCTTCATGCTCACCTGGACCACCAGCTCGTTCTCTACGTCCTGCCCAGCCCACGCGCGCACACACACACGCACACACACACACACGTTTATGTTACTGTGGTTCAGTCAAATTCAGTTCAATTCTACTTAAATTCAATAAACTTGCCAGATTTACTAGATACTCCGTTATGGGCAGAAAACATAGGATGGCTGTTTCCTGAGAATGCCTCACTGTACAATATATCGTTTTAATCCAAGATATTGGATATATAAATTCAAGCAATAACAGTCATTTACAACATTAATAATGTCTTCACCGTATTTGTGCACACTACATGCGTGCACACATGGTTTGATTTGGTGTTGTTTTAGAGGCTAAAAAATACCTTTTACTCCAAAAACCCAAACTTTTGTTTGGTAGTGTACAATATAAACAATGTAATGCTGACTACACTACAGTAATTTCCCGCATATAAGCCGCATTGTGTATAAGCCGCAGGACAGTGTTTTATGCAAGCTAAAAGAAACAAAACCATATTAACACCATATTAACTGCCCCCCTGTATTAACCTCACAGTGGAAGAAATTGAGCAAAATCAATGTATAAGCCGCGGCTAATAGTCGGGAAATTACGGGTATATTTCTTGTAGGGAAACTAAAGACAGCAATCAAGTGTTAGTATTGACACTGAGCATTAAACCTGATCGAAGATAGACCTCACTGACATGACATGATGGCTAAATGAGGAGTTCACAGTACAGGTAACGGGCGCTAGCGGGCATCTGTTTGAATGTACTGTCGGGACACTTACCTGCCGTAGTTGGCATTCCTCCCTTAGCTGGCGCTGGGCCTCGTTGTACATCTCGTCCAGACCCTGCCTCGACTGCTTGTAAGTGTCCAGCTCAACGTCCACGTCTACCTGAGTCACCTACATTACGCGTGAGACACATGACATTATCACATCCCTATGATGCAAAGCCTTTCATGCACTGGTACATTTTCCATGATTCTTTTTCTTTTTTCATGTTTCATTATTCTTACTGCACTCTTCCTCTTTACATTTTCCCAGAATTGTTGTTAGAATTGCTTTAAAAAGCTTCAAATGTTTACTATTGTTGTAAGTCGCTGTGGTTTGCAAAGCCTTTCGTGCAATAGCAGCTGAGTGCTGTGTCTGTGAGTGAGAAATGACCGTTGGTCGAGGGTACAGCTAACTACCTCTAGACGACGCTGCGTCTTCATGACAATCACCGAGTTCTCTGTTCGGAGCTGTTGATTTTCTTCCTGTAGTTTGATGATGTTGTTTTTGGCGATGGCGAGCTGCAAGAAAAAGCAAATGTTGGTCTTAGAAAATGAGCTAAAACAAGGCAGATGGAAATAATAACATCGATGTAGCACTCAAGATGAATGTTGTACCTCCTCAATGAGTTTGGAGTTGGACTTCTCGAGGGATTCTACCCTTCCTTGTAAGCCCGTCACTGTTGAGCTGCACATCAGACAAACATAAGGAGAGAGGATCAGTGGAACATAACGAGGTATTTTAAAAGACCAATGCATGACTAATGAGGGCTGAATTCACAATCTGTGACTATGGAACATCAACAACTCATTTTAAGGAGGTAAGATTTTGACTGATCTTGGAATTAAACAAGAGGCGTTTATCATTTCTGTGAATCATCTACGACGTAAACACACAAAAACCAAACGTAACTTCAAATTAATTCCCAAATGTTATGTGCGACTTAAACAAAGCTCATGTATTGTATGTGCTGAGATCATTTTTGCCAGTCCATATTTGTTGCCTTTAAGATGTATGGTATTTTGGTGTGTGTGTGTGTGTGTGTGTGTGTGTGTGTGTGTGTGAAAGCAGCTCACTTTAGTTGTCTGTTCAGCTCTTCAACATAGTTCTTCTGGTCCAAAATAGCAGCTATTTGACCATTTCTAAAGAAAACACAAAAGGAACACTGATCCAAGAGCTGTTACAACTATACAGTTGTACGTACATTTTACAAAGTTGACATTCAATTTCTGCAACATGGATAGAATTCTGTAAGTATGACGCCATTACCTCTCCTCACTTCTGTAGTCATCGATGTCATTCTTCAAGTACATTGAGAAGTCGATCACGCCCACCTGCTCATCAAACAGGTAGTTTTGTACAGTATGACCAAACTCAACATGACATAACATGCACATTAATATGCATATCATAACCCTACAATGTGGTCTTCGCTGTGATAACAACACAAGGCACATCCCAGATACAGTACGATGCACTGTAACAGAGCTTGGTAAGGGCCTCTGCTGGTGTAGTGGGACTCACCTGGGAGTCCAGGTCTTCGCCCTTCACACACAAGTTTGCATCGATCACATTGAGTCCGACGAGAAGACCCACGATGACAGCACCCTCCTCCTCCAACATCACTGCTGCACTCTCGTAGAAATCACTGTGAGCACACACACACACACACACACACACACACACACACAACTTGACTTTTTTCAGATTGTACAGACTGAAAGCAACATGATACAATATCATTGTCATATCTAGTCTTCTCGTGCCTTAGTGAATATAAGCAGCAGACGTAAGAATTACAGGTCTCCATCTGTGCCACTATAGGTACTGTATGCTTGTATCTACATTTCAGCTATTCTGCAAGTAGCTCTTTAGCTCAACTGCTGCAAAATGAACACAATGTTATTGTTTGAACACAATGTTATTGTTTGAAAAAAACTGTCTCCTGCTCCGCAACTCCAGACTGAAAAGGTCAAAAGTCAAGGGTCAAGGGTCCAGGAGAGGAAGCTGCTGGACTGTGCAGGCCAGCCACTGGGCACTGGGCACTGGGCACTGGGCACCCTTACCTCAGGATGTCCTTCCTGGTGATGAGACATCGCAGGTAATCCGCCAGACGCTTCTGCATGAGAGCCAAGCGCAGCCACGCCCGAGCTTTCCCCAGAGGAGTCCTGAGCACATGAAGGAACACACACACACACACACACACACACACACACACACAAACATAATTACTTTTCACTCAACACATACTCAGAAAATAAATTGTTGCATTTGTAAATTACATTTTTTTAACACATGTTCCCCATGCAATAACAGCAGATTACTATACTGGGTAAACCCAGCCCAATCTGCCGGTGGGTAAACCCAGCCCAATCTGCCGATGGGTAAACCCAGCCCAATCTGCCGATGGGTAAACCCAGCCCAATCTGTCGGTGGGTAAACCCAGCCCAATCTGCCGGACGGTGGGTAAACCCAGCCCAATCTGCCGGTTGGTAAACCCAGCCCAATCTGCTGATGGGTAAACCCAGCCCAATCTGTCGGTGGGTAAACCCAGCCCAATCTGCCGGACGGTGGGTAAACCCAGCCCAATCTGCCGGACGGTGGGTAAACCCAGCCCAATCTGTCGGTGGGTAAACCCAGCCCAATCTGCCGGACGGTGGGTAAACCCAGCCCAATCTGCCGGTGGGTAAACCCAGCCCAATCTGCCGGACGGTGGGTAAACCCAGCCCAATCTGCCGGACGGTGGGTAAACCCAGCCCAATCTGCCGGACGGTGGGTAAACCCAGCCCAATCTGCCGGACGGTGGGTAAACCCAGCCCAATCTGCCGGACGGTGGGTAAACCCAGCCCAATCTGCCGCTGGTTGGATGTCGCCCTGCAGCTCGGGCTGGAAACCTGCACATTTTTCTATCCTACTTCCATTAGAAATCTGAGGGTCCCCAATAATAAATCTGGGGACCAATCACAAACTGGCTTATCCACCTGGCGCACCCAGACCATTGGTCTGATTGGTTGAAAGGACTATCCAAATGCGTATAGAGTCATTTGAACCACGCCTGTTGATCACTCCTCTTGTGCAGCAGAATATGCAGAGCCGACTCCCCAGGCTAATGTTCAATCTTATAAGATTGAGCTTGGTCTGGTGATAGTGATTACTAATTTAGTATCCATTGCAGACGCCTTTCCAAAGCCATTCATTCTTCATTAAATATGTTCTCCAAATAAGTCAGCTATAACTTGAAATATTACAAAATTACTTAAGATAATACAAGTAAAAACATACATTTGGAGAGAACGTTTCTCTCATGTTAATCTTGATGCCATTCGGCATATGAAAGAGTTTGCGTTGTGCAGCTGAACGTACAGTAGTCAGAGTATGGCATGGCTGGTCCAGCTGTTCCTCTGGGCAGTGAAAGCAGAAGCGAGACTGCAGTGTCTCCTTGCACTTCCTCTTTCAGGCCCTCAGCGCGCTACTAAAAGCACACACATGGAAACACAGCGAGCCATACGCATCGTCATATGCATGCATCTGCACCTAAACTGACGGTGCAGATCAAACGACCAGGCCGCAGGGACAGTTTATTTCTGCCGTTTCAGGAAGAAGACGAGCTAAATCTGCACTGCATCAGGAGCAGAGACGTGACTAAATGTAATCCATGGCCCCATGTTCCCATGTTCCTGGAAAAAATGCACTACCAGGCACCACAGTTGCAAAACAAATTCTAACTACAATGGAGAACAAACTGTGCAACTCCTAAAAGTTACTGTAGGTGCCTCTCATTCGGCTTTTATACATCCTCCCTCGCTCCTCGGGCCTCGATCCTCACTGATGTACATAAAGAATGATGGGGCGGCAACAATGGGATAGTCTATCCCTTCTTCTATCTTTCTTTATGTAGATCAGTGAGGATCGAGGCCCGAGGAGCGAGGGAGGATGTATAAACGCTGAATGAGAGGCACCCTGTGTCTTCTTTGAGAAAATAAATGGGGGGGAAACCAAGATGGCTGATAGGGAAGTGCGTACTTGAGCCCTGGAAGATCTCTGACGCTGGCGGCGATCTCGGCAGCCTCCGGGCACAGCTTCTCCACCATCTCCAGTGGACCCCACAGAGACTTGTTGTAGCCCAGGAACGACTTCTTCACTGAGCAATGCAAACACACCGCAGGTTAGGCCACGACACACCAGGCACTCAACTAAATGCTGTAAACTAATGGGAGATCATAGGGTCAAATGGAAGATTATATGGTTTTGTTGTCAGTCCACTCCACTCCGAGTATTACACAATGCATATATTGGATGCTGAATAACATTACCGTGTGAATTAGCCACTGATATGTGAACGCAAGCACTAATGACCGAGATAATTGAATTCCATGCATTATCACAATATCAGAGTGAGTGAAAGCATTATTTATGTTATTGCTATTTAACAGGCTGCTGTCTGTTGTCTTTGGAACGGAGCACTAATGTTCTACTAATGTTCTACTAACATACTTGTATGTGTTCTATACACCATGCATAAATGCCTGGGGAGTATTTGCCAAGTATGTCAACAGGCAGCGGATGTAAACATCAACACTGCGCTGGACATAAACAGAGCATTGGCGATGACCTCAGTGTGCCTCTGAAGTGTGGCTGTGTCCAGTCCTTTTCATTACCACCGTCTCATAATCACCACCAGAGTCACTTACGCGGAGGTGCCACGTACGGCCTAAACATGCCACCACGGGCCGGCCCGGCGCTGCTGGCCTTACCTTTCAGCCCGTGCTTCAGACAGTGCTCCATCACCACAAAGAACTGCTGGAGCGGCGGGTAGTCGGAGTCCAGGGTGCGGCCGAAGCTCAGGGCAGACTCGATCAGACCCTTGATGCTGAGCTTGGCCATGTTCAGCAGGTTGGCACGCTCCATGGCCATGGGGTCTCGAAAGGCTGGAGGGGATCAACGGATGGGAGGACAGGAAATAGAGTGAAAGAGAGAGAGAGAAGGAGAGAGAGAGAGAGTCACAGTGATAGGATATAAAAGATAGAGAGATGGGCAGAGAGGAAACAGTAAACGGATTAATAGATCATTAATCATCCAGCCATATACTGCTCACAGGATGTTGTCTCGGCTCAGCTCAGCAGTTTTTCCAGTGGTGGCACAGGTAGTTAAAGTGTCTGCAAGAAACACTTAGGCTGACCTAGTATTCTTCATATTCCCTTTTATTTTTCCCTTTGTGCTGTTTACCAGGCTCATGTGCCATTGACTGAACTAATTCCAGAATGAAGTTACATGACCCAAATTACAATCCAGGAAAAGAAGCATAGCAAATCCTTGGCAGTTGACACTTTAAGAAAACATAATGCTTCAGACACAAACGAAAGTAAAAGCCTCTGAGAGCCCCTGGCAGTGATTGATTATTCAGGCGTCTGCTTGATTAAACTCACTCTCTGCCTGAGCGCATCAAGCTGATAAAAATGTCTTTTGAGTCACTGTGGCGATTGGTGAGGCTGATTACAATGAGTAAGCCAATCCATTGACACATTGTTTCATTTCTTCTGCTGTAGCCCTGAATGGGTTTGCAACTGATAGCGGTGTTACTCCTGGTTCTTCCTATGTAGGTCTATTTTATAACAGATCACATGCCGTCAGTGTAGCTACAATACATTGTATAACTTGTCACACCGTCACGGTTGTGTCGTTGCTCGTGACAGTTTGATTATTACAGCCTTTAGGCATGATAACTAAAAGAACACAATTATTTACATGCAGTCGGTCGAACTGGAAGGATTGATCTGACGAACAGCAATGGACAGTCTGTGGACAGCGCAAGATCATCTTCAGACCAATAAGACAGACCCATAGGACAGACCTCATGATGATCTGAACAACAAGCATCGCGTCATGTCAGTATATCACACCGATGGTCCGGGTGTGGTTCGGCCTGATTCACACAGCTAATTGGACAACTGACACCACGTGCCATAGAAAAAGGACATCTGTAGCTAAAAAAAGCTTATTCAGTTGCTGCCTATGAAGAGTAACAATTAGGCCTACAATTAAGCTACGTTATTGTTCCGCCACGCTTGTCATATTAGGAACTGCATCCTTGCAAATCTGATGTTGATGGTTTGGTGTCTCCATGTCAGTAGCCTATTCGCAAATCAGCGGGGCCTGCACATAGCTAAGGCATATTACACCTCCATTCTCCACATCATCTCCACTCACCCTTAGAGCTCCAGTCCTCGGTGTAAGGAGAGGTTTTGTGCTCTGCTACCTTGGGAAGAACATGAATGCTTCCTGAGAAGGTTTCCGACGCTTTCCTGGCCAGCGCGAAGATCGGCGCTTGCCATCTCCCGTCCCCAGATTTGACGCTGCCACTGCTACCAGTGCAGGCGACGGCAGCAGCAGCCACGGTGCTAGCTTTGTCACCGGCTGATTTGTCCTCCTGCAACCGAAGGATCCCAAACATCTGAGTCTTCTCTTTGTTGCTTTCAGCTTCGGCTAATGTGAGGTCGTGTTCTGCAGGTGTCGCCATTGCAGAAGTGAGTATCATAAGATAGTGTGCGATTCCTCCTTCCTTGACAGCGACCGCGGCAGATATGTAGCGCTAACTTATCGGATGGCATTGATTAACCGTGAATGATCTGATTCCAACCCAGATTGGGTTGATTCTGCCAGCGGTCATTGCATTCACTTACATCCTTGAAACCGTTACAGACAAGCAGTCCAAATAGATGTATAGATCAAGGCTCAGAACGCGGCGGTTCTGCGCTATAGATTTGTTTACACCGAGCGGTCTCTAGCCAAGTCCGTCTGCAAAGAAGGGGTGGTGTCAAAAACGCTCACAAGACACAAAAGCGCTACGTAATGCCATAGTCGGAAAGGTTTCTAGCGCCCTCTAGTGCTGATTGTTTTTAACGCAGTGTTACTCGGTTGGTAATGTTCTGACAGTTCACTGAAGTGGAATAATATGAATTATATAATATATAATATATTAATGTGTACAAATCTGCATATATTCGGGGGTTATTATACTAATAAGGTCGACCAAATTCTGCAGCTGTGATTTGTTAGAATGATGTTAAAATGTGCCATTTTGAATAAGGATAATTCATCATTTTGTATGAAGCAACATTGTAGCCTTTACTGGTGACAAGTAGGCCTACTGACTTTTAAAAAGTAAACAGCAGCAACACAACAACAACAACAACAGCACAACAAGAATGGGGAGAACAACAGAGTTGCAACAGGCAACAAATCAGCAAATTCAAGTAAATTTTTCCAAATCTAAAGTTCACAGTGTGGACACCGCACTGGACATACTGTAACCACTCTGCATGTGTGTGTCTTGACCATTCGGACTGCGTTTACCTTGACTGTAGGCTAGTCGCTCCATGCTCTCGCTGTGGGTGATGCCCCAGCGGTGCAGGCTCTGAGGGGAGTACATCAGGACGCTGTCAACGCTTAGACTGGGTCAAGAGGAACCAGGGCCCTGGACACTTCTAGACAATTCTCCCGAGGAGGGCAGATCTACTCTGGAATGACAAAGCATCGAGTGGTTTAAATGGATTGTTGCATGCTAGACAATGTTGTATGAATACATTCTTTTTTTGAAGAAATTACTTTTAAATGGCTATTGTCACAAGCACATTATACATTTATAAGCTTTGTAATAACTCATTTAACATTAGCTGAGCTGCTCAACAGTTTGTTGTGGATGTGCCTGTTTACATAAAACATTTATTCAAGGTACTGGTCAATATTGTAAACACAGGAAGCGACTTATGGATATGTGGAATGAACCAAACCATAACAAAGTCAATGTGCAGTAATAGTTGTATAAAAGTCACTAAATACTCACGGCATGTTGGTCAGTCAAGAGAAAGATTCTTGTTTGCTGTCCGAAAACAGCTCACACACCCAACCTCATTTGTTCTAGTCTCTCTCTCTCTCTCTCTGTCCCTCTCTCCTGATTAACTCCATGGCCTTGCTATCATATGACTCTGCTTTCCTGTTACAGCCTCTCCCTGTTCTGCAAAAAAAAAGCCCTCACTCATTCTCTCATGGATTCAGAGCAACACAGCAGCGACAGACCCGTACAAATCCTCGCTCTGCACAAAATAAGCCCCAACCAGCGCCAGAGCCAGTAGCCAGTAGCCTGTGACATTAAACCAGTCAAGCAGCCCCTGCCAGTCCCTGGCATGCCGCTGCCGCTGCTGCAGCCCTGTGCTGTGGCCTGGGGTGTCCCATGCGAGGCTGGAGCACTAATGTGAGCAGTAGTCAGAGCAGAGCGTGAGAGTGAGAGAGCGCATCCTTACCTCGGCTGTGGATGTGGCTGCTGCCCGGGTCAGTCGGACACAGCAGGGCCAGCGCTGACAGTCGGACAGAGGTTGGCCTGTGTGATGCGTGGGGGCCACTCTGAAGGAGCCCTCATATCCCCTCAGCCTGTGCTGCGGTCGGGGCGGGCGGGCGGGAGGAGAGTGCAGGGGATGTCGCTCGGTGGAACGGCACCACGGCAGTCGGGGGGGTGCAGGGGAGCGGGGTCGGGGCGGGACGCGGGGAGGGAGGGGGGGAGGAGCCAGGGATCACAGGATCCACAGGAGCGGCCGGAGCAGTAGGGGGCGGGAGCGCTCAGAGGATCGGCCAATCGCAGCGCGGCTGCAGAGAATGGAAGCCCAGTCATTCAGGAAATGGGTGTGTTGTGGTGACACGGCATCTCTCAGCGCTCCGATTGTAGCGCAGGCTTGCTTATGTTTTGGCCAGTTGATCAAGCTGTTATGTAACCGGAGCGCGGCAGCAGATCCAATGAGATGTATGTTGCAATTGATGCAGTGGTAAAAGCATGGAAATAGTCATTAGATTTACTTGATGTGATTAGAGATTAGGATTAAATGCACAATTTTATTGAACAATCTGTTATTTTTGGACAGAGAAAACAGACACACAAGTGTGTATGTAAATGCTTGTTTGATCAGAATTTACAGGCACGTACTGTCTCATCTCAACATTCACACCACAATGCTGTGGGCTAATAAAATAAAAAGAAATAGACACCCATGACCTATCAAAAGCAAGTGCATTATTTACAGTACAGTTGTCAAAATCCAAGTTGACCCCCCCCCTCCCCCACCCCACCCGCTTTACATGATTCATTTATGAAGTTCTTATTAAAAGTTCTGTACATCTTATGCAAAACATTAAGTGCATAGCCTATTTCTGAGAGTACTTCATCCTCATCCAGCATGTCCTCGACAGGAGAGGGCAGTATTTGCTATGTTTTGAATCCTTCAGTAAGAAATGTGACGTGAGTCTAATACGCAGGACAACACTGGTGAAATGCCCATATGGCATAGCTGAACACAGTTGGAACCTGGTTGGAACCTGAGAATGTTTGGATGTCTACTGATGTTAAGTACTTAATTTACTGTCCAATGCAAAGCCGCAGCAATACATTCCTCAAATGGGCATTTCAGCTGAAGAGCATCTGCTTTAGCTCTAGTTGTGCACGTGTGGAGAGCGTATTATCTAAAGATCGTAAAACATTGCGTTTCATGGTGTATACATTTGCAATGCAACCTAGATGTAAGGTTAGTCTCTCAGACCTCTCACAAAATGCCTGCTCTGTCAAGACCGGGCCGAAACACATAACAGAGGTTCCTTCAAGGTCTTAAAACTGAAAGTGTGGGAGAACTCTCTGTTTTACAGACCATTTAATCTTGGCCTTACATTTATAACTGCCTTTTGTTCTAGTTTTTTTTAAATGTTCAAGTAAACCCAGTGAGGAAGGAGAGGAAATGGACACTGCATTAGGCCTACTGTAAGAGCTTATCTGGGCTATAATGCCATTTCAATAGGCCCCTGGATTAACTTCACAAGCCACCCTTATCTTCATTATGTTCTAATATTTGAGTTTCGCACTTGAGACAGATTATACCAAAGAAATAATGCTGCCACAGTGAAAAATATTGATACAAGAGCCAGAAGTTGAAGAAAAAATATACAGGAAGTTTGTTTGAAAATATTTCAAATCCTTTCCCATGGCACTAAGAGGCGAGCAGAAATCAGAAGGCGCACATAACCACGTACAGGGTAATGTGTTGTAAACATGCACTAAGAGGCGAGCAGAAATCAGAAGGCGCACAGAACCACATACAGGGTAATGTGTTCTAGACATGCACAGAAATCAGAAGGCGCACATAACCACGTACAGGGTAATGTGTTCTAGACATGCACAGTCACACAGAGTCATCATGCAAGCCAAGGGCTTACAGGGACACCAGGAGACTCAGATCCATGGCTAGTGAATGCCTGAAGGCACATGGGTTTGCAGGGACACCAGGAGACTCAGATCCATGGCTAGTGAATGCCTGAAGGCACATGGGTTTGCAGGGACACCAGGAGACTCAGATCCATGGCTAGTGAATGACTGAAGGCACATGGGTTTGCAGGGACACCAGGAGACTCAGATCCATGGCTAGTGAATGACTGAAGGCACATGGGTTTGCAGGGACACCAGGAGACTCAGATCCATGGCTAGTGAATGACTGAAGGCACATGGGTTTGCAGGGACACCAGGAGACTCAGATCCATGGCTAGTGAATGACTGAAGGCACATGGGTGGTGAGGTGGCTATAGACTAAAGGCATATGGTTGCAGTAACATGGCCGACTCATTCATAACTGTACCTCACTCTTCACCTCAAGCTGTTCTTCCACGTAATGGCTGCTGTGCATCATCCAGGTGGGTGCTGTACACATCAGTGGTGGCTATTGAGGTTCCCCCTTCAGTGAACAAGAGCTATAAATGGCAGTTGTTATTGTTATGGCAGAGGACCCTTAACACCACTCCATACCACTCACACTTTCACCCTACTGACCTAGCACAGACGCAAAGGAGTCAAGCCCAAGGGTGCAGGAGACAGGGTGTTCCAGGAGAGGACCCTTCAACTGTTGTCAGAACTGTGCTGTAGGTCCTCCAGTCCACTAATAGGCATGGACATGTTGCAGCCTACTGTACCTACTACCTAGTGGGCAATCTCCATTCAACCTGAAGACTGCACACTGAGAAGACGATGTGGAAAACAAAATCCGTAACATGATAAAGCAGGACTTTCCTCTCACCCAGTGGTTCTCATACTGTATATACTTTAAAATAGTTTGTATCTTTCTTGAAAAAAAAAAAAAAAAAAAAAAAAACAATGCAAAGCAGTAGCTATGTAGGCCTACAAACTATTGAAATTGGCCTACAATGTACGCTACTGTATTTCAAAGCTGCTCATACTTAGAGAGCCAATCGTTCTCTGATGTGGTACTCATTCATTGTGAAAAGTTTGAGAACCACTGCTCTAGCCATTCTGAGTCTTGCAGGTAGCCATCGGCTGCTGCGGTTGAGTGGAGTTGAGCTTCCTGATTTATCAGGCGTCACCAAGATGCCGTGAGCTCACCCAGTCATGTGATTTAAGACTGAGGTGAGGAGCAGCCTGATGCCCCTGGCAGTCTCATGCTGCCCATACTGTACCTTACAGTGGCCTTATGAAGTTATTGATGTTGCGTCAGGTTCACTTGCACTTGGCCACTGTTGCGCTAACGGCTAACGACACGGGAAAGAATCAGCTCGGTCAGAATCGGCGACTGGTCGCCTAATTGTAAAAAACATGTTATGAGGTGTTGGGCTGGCTGTGTCTGATTGTCTTTGAGTGTGACGTTTTCATTGTTGATTGTCTCCCAAATCAATGACATGGCCAGTAAAAATGAGATGTGAGACTCTCCAGGATAACCAAGATGGTGTTTGGAAATTGTGACATCAGGTGGACCTAATAGGCTACTCTGGCCTGACATCATTTTTTGAAAGAGATTAATTTATTGGTTAAGTTTGCTGAATCTTTTTTTTTCCAGCACATTTCAATACAATAAAGACCTTTCTGGCGTCTGTCAGAAAGAAAAATAATTGTCCTTAATATCCAATATTCTCATTACTTTAAGAACCCTCTTGAGGAGGGGAGGGAGGGAGAGCACTAGGAGAGATTGGGCCAGTGTGAGGGTCCTGGCTCAGCAAACACTCCCCAGAGTCCCAACAGCACAGCCGAAGACTCTGGTCCAGGAGTTTGAGAAATAGCGTTGGCCAGGGACTCGACTCAAGCCAGCGGACATCAGACTGCCTGTGCTGTGCCAGCTGTGCTAACGCTAATAGAGTTGGCAGAACTGTAGAGCTCACAGGCACAGGCAAGGGCTTTTATGCAGTAGTGGCATGACTATACACAATATCAACACACACTCACTGGGCTCAACACACACTCACTGGGCTAGTTCTATTGGTTTGTTATATCCAAGCAGTCACTTTATTGTTTTGAGATCAACTATATTCTAGTAGGCCCACATTCCAATATGTTTCTCATTAACATTTGAAAAAGCTTTATGGTCTTATTTTTTGTTTTTATTTATTTATTCATTTATTTATCTTTGGTTAATTCGGTCATTACCTGCAGTGATTATTTCTCATGACTCACAGAATGGGACACAACTTCTCTCCTGCAGTGTGTCCACACATTTGAATTGTGCCGTCCTGTTTAAGAGCAAACAACACAACAACGTGAAGTTGGCCTACCCTTACCTTACATCACAATGGATCAAGCTTATTTATATAGCACATTTCACACACACATTCAATGTGCTTTGCATAAACATAAAAGCATAGAACATCAAAGAATGGTTCAAAAGGTAAAGAATGAAAAAAAGAAAACATAAAAACACAAGGTATTAGTGCGTACAGTACAAGCATAGAATGCAATAGTTAAAAAATATGTATAAGTAATAATTTAAAAAACCCATAATGATTAGTGGAAGTAGGAATTATGTGTATGGATTTGTGTTTGACAGGTATGGATGTGGACACATCAATATCTTCAGTCGAGGCATTTTCCTGATTATTATCTTACATTTACTGAACAATATTGATACACAAAATGATTCAATATCTAGTACACTTTCATGGTGCACAACACAATTACTGTACAAATAACAATTTAGGCAAAAATCACTTCAATGTAGACCTGTCCAAGGAACCTGGAGGGCATGTACAGTAGAGTTACAATACGGAGATGCCACATACTTACCCCAACCATATCCTCTTTATATTACAAATGTACACTGTAACGACACTTATGCCTATAATCTACTCTAATGCCATGTAGACTATACATGTTTATTTTGCTCGTATAATGGTATAACACACTGCACATATACTGTAGGCTACAAAGCATGCCACTTGCCTAACTGTATATTGATACTGCACTATATTTTATACTGTTTACTCTGCACTACCTGTCTTCACTGTTCACATTGCACTTTTCTGCTTTTCTGGTTAGAAGCTAGCTAACTACATCTGGTTGTCTTTGTTGTACTCTGACAAAAAAAAATAATTTAATCCAATCAATGCAATCAAATCTGATAAATATAAACCTATACAATTAGTATATGTTTTTCTGAACAACAAGTATGCAAACTACACCAGCTGTAAAAGGTATAGGCTACAGTATGTTATCGAAACTGCAGATTTTGCTCTTTTAATAGTTGAAATAAGTTTCAGCATGTTTTATTCTAAGCTTCAGAATGACGACACCAAGACAGCTGCACCCTTAACTGTCCTTGTGTTCCGTTAGTGTGAAGCAGCCAAGGGTGGAGGAGGCACTAACTAAGCCCTTTAATGACACGGCTGATAGACTATAATGACACGTGCGTCCAGGGATGGAGATAAGATGGCATCAGTGGCCAAAGGGCAGTCTGATTTCCGCTTCGTCCACTCCTATCTCCATTTCCGTCTCCAACTCAACAGTCGATGAGTTGATTTTCCGTTTCGAGGAGCAGAACCACCCCTAGGGCAATTGGGCGAGGAGGGAGGTGACACTGATGAACAGTAGAAGTCAAAGTCTTTATTATCCCTGAGAGGCAACTGAGTGCACACTGCACAGCTAACAGCTAAACACACTACATACAGCAGAACCTTGCTTTAACCCCCCCCCCCCCCCCCCCCAACAACCAGCCACACATAACGTGTCCATGAGATTATGACATGTTGTTCAGGAAAGCAATAGCAGTGACATATGTGTTATTTTATGTGTGGGGGTTTATGGATCTGTGTAGAAGTGCCATGTTCAATCTTTATGTGTGTCTATGTTCATGTGTGTGCATGTCAGTCCATGTGAGCTGTCAAATGTATACATGTATTTTTAGCTCTGAGAGGGCAAAACGGGTTTATGATTGATATCATAAACCATCACGTCTCCATGTCCAGCGCCGGAGATTCATGGTGTGCGTACCGTGTTCCCTCCTCCAGACACACACATATGCATCACACACTCCACAGGGAAATCAGCGTTTAGCAGAATGGAAGCAAATTGTACATGTCCTTGGCATCTCCACTACACCCCCCTTGCTGTAATATTGCCAGCCTGCTTAAAGCATGTATTACAACAGGAGGGGCATCAATCAGGCTTGTTTTCCATGCCTGTGGTGTAATTTGTTTTGTTCAAGAAGATTAATACCTGCTAAAATTTGATTTTTAAAATTGGACTCATTTGAAGTAAAATTAATCTTTTTATATATAGCCTACAGTATACAGTGCCTATAGAAAGTTATCATACCCTTTTGAAATAGTTACTTTTTTTGTCTTACAGCCTGAAATCAAAACCCATTTTAAAAAAAAAATCTTTTCCAGTTTTATTTACAAATGTAGCTGTACAACATCAAAATAATGAAAAAAAAGTCAACAGTTCTGAAAATTAATAAAAAATTAAAAACTAGAATAACAGGGTTGGAAAAGTCATCATACCCCTGACTTAATACTTTGTAAAGCTCCCTTTTGCTTTCATTACAGCCATCAATCTGTTTGGATATGTCTCTATTATAGCTTTGCACACCTAGATAGGGGAATATTTGCCCAATTTTCCGTGCAGAATTGTTAAAATTTAGTCAAATTCTGTAGGGAATGGCGATGGACTGCTCTCTTCAAGTCAATCCACATATTTTCTATAGGATTTAAGTCAGGGCTCTGACTTTGCCACTCAAGGATATTCACCATCCTATCCTTAAGCCACTGCTTTGTTCTTTTGGCAGTATGTTTAGGATTTTTGTCGTGTTGGAAGGCGAATGACCTCCCCATCCTCAGCTGTTTAGGAGAGGGACGCAGGTTTTCCTCAAGAATTTTGGTGTACTTGGCAGCATCCATTTTCCCTTCTATCCTGACCAATTGCCCAGTCCCCGCTGAAGAGAAACATCCCCAAAACATAATGTTGCCCCCACCATGCTTCAAAGTAGGTATGGTGTGTTTTGGGTGTGTTTGGGTGTGTATACTGTGTTTGGTTAGCGCCTGGAGCTCAGTCCAAAAACTTCAATCTTAGTCTCCAAAAAGTTCGATCTTAGTCTCATCTGACCATATAAGCTTTTTCCACATGGTAGCAGAATATTCCAGATGTGTTTTTGCACTGAACTCCAAGCGCAATGTTTGGCGAAAACCAACACAGTACACCACCCAAAACACACCATACCTAGTGTGAAGCATGGTGGGGGCAACTTTATGTTGTGGGGATGTTTCTTTTCAGCGGGAACTGGGCAATTGGTCAGGATAGAAGGGAAAATGGATGCTGCCAAGTACACCCACATTCTTAAGGAAAACCTGCGTCCCTCTCCTAGACAGCTGAGGATGGGGAGGTCATTCGCCTTCCAACACGACAATAATCCTAAACATACTGCCAAAAGAACAAAGCAGTGGCTTAAGGATAGGATGGTGAATATCCTTGAGTGGCAAAGTCAGAGCCCTGACTTAAATCTTATAGAAAATATGTGGATTGACTTGAAGATAGCAGTCCATCGCCATTCCCTACAGAATTTGACTAAATTTTAACATTTCTGTACGGAAAATTGGGCAAATATTCCCCTATCTAGGTGTGCAAAGCTATAATAGAGACATATCCAAACAGATTGATGGCTGTAATGAAAGCAAAAGGGAGCTTTACAAAGTATTAAGTCAGGGGTATGATGACTTTTCCAACCCTGTTATTCTAGTTTTCCATTTTTTATTAATTTTCAGAACTGTTGACTTTTTTTTCATTATTTTGATGTTGTACAGCTAAATTTGTTAATAAAACTGGAAAAGATTTTTTTTAAAATGGGTTTTGATTTCAGGCTGTAAGACAAAAAAAGTAACTATTTCAAAAGGGTATGATGACTTTCTATAGGCACTGTATATATTGTTTTAAATTGTATTGCTTTTTCACAATCATATCACGACAACAATATAAAACAAAGACAAAGGCAAGTAACAATACAAAACAAAGATAAAGGGAGGCGGGGTAAGCTGCAGTTAAATATACATTAAGTATACATTCATGTTCTCATATAGTCCAAGGGGCCTTGCAGAACACTAGGCCTCTCCAATGAGAGTCAAGGCAGCCTGTTCCATAGCAAGGATGTCCATAAAGTCACTTCGCCAGAATTCTGTATTGAAGTATTGTTGTTTTTGCGTTCCTTCCAATTAAGAAGGATAGTCCTTTTTGCCACCAAGAAAGCAAGTGCAAAAATATTTTGTATATTTCTTCAAATTGCCATGAAATTAATCTTGAAATTCAAATGTATTCGAAGGTAGAAGCCACGTTACAAACTCTCCTTTACTGGCGCTTATAAACAAAGTATGGGAGATCCACCTGCAGTCCACTGCCCTTGTGCAGAACCCACACAGCATAATGCTCTAATGACAGTACAGGCCGAGGAGGAGTACGGTGGGTGGGCCGAGATGGCTGCATGTGGCTTTGTTCTGCCTCTTCCTCTTCTCCTCCAGAAGCTTTTCACACAAACATGTCTCACCATTTCTGCTGCGGCCCTTTTTAAAGCAACAATACCCTCAGCTTATTAAAGTACACAGTAAGTAATCTCTCTCCCCTTTGCACTCCGGTGAGTGCGCTGTCTGCCGGTGCAGGGCATGTGTGACTGACAGGTTGTGCCATCATGGTCTCCACGGATACTGTCACTTAGCAGATTAATAGGAGGAGAGGGTGGGCATCACCATCTATAGCCAATCCATCACAGCTAGTGCGCTATTCGCTGCAACTTCAGTCTCAGATTTATACCCTGTGGCAGAGGCATCTGGAGCCCCTTGGGTCTGTCTGCCAGAGCCGTCATGTCACCCGATAGCTGCCGGGGGACACTTTGGAGCATCCGGGCAGCCATAATTCAGGGGTCTGTTAGACATCCCCGTCGGATCGGTGACCA
Source organism: Sardina pilchardus (assembly GCF_963854185.1). NCBI lineage: Eukaryota > Metazoa > Chordata > Actinopteri > Clupeiformes > Clupeidae > Sardina > Sardina pilchardus. The sequence goes on along the minus strand of NC_085011.1, from coordinate 4,034,634 downwards.
TATTAATAGTCAGCAATCAGGTTTGATTGAGTTGAGAGTGATCCTGAGGCGGAACCTTCTAGCTATCTGCCTTTGATTGCTTGTCCCACTCCTACGCATTCTCCTCTCGCAGCAGGGAAATCAGATCAGAATAATCACCAATATTTTTGCCTGTGGTTTCAGATTTGAGAGGTAGGAGGTGGATTTACACGCTCATACTTTTGCCTCCATGATGGGATGACGGGATGATGGGATGCCTCTGTGAATGTATCAGTGCGTAAATAGGCTTTGCCACACCTCTGAGAGGGGAGAAAGAGAGAGACGATAATGATTTGCATGCCGATCTGACATCCATTCATTTTGGCAGGAGTATTAATGAAAGAGCCACAAGTGGCTGAGCTGAGGTGCGGCAAGCTATCGAGCGCCGCCAGATATTTAATTAAAGCACAGCCTGATTGTAATGGAAACGTGTATGAATAAGCCGTGCGTAAATGGAAGCTGCTCCTGGACGGCAGGTGATGTCACAAGGCATCTTCAGGTTCCCTGCTGGGGCATGTTGTTTAAATGCTAATGCTGCCTCTCCCCGCTGTGTGACTTGTCAACCTCCGCACCTGTTGAATGCAATCAAGCCTATGGGGCCCCCGCTCTTTGTTTTGTGTCACATTTTCACAGGTGCAAGAGTCTCATCATTTTTGCAAATAAACACCATCATGGTACATTTTTACATATTTTGGTATGGAAATGAGGGCTCTGTTCACCTGTGTATTCGGCATCAAAAATAAGCCTCTGGCTCTTAAAAAGTTGCTAGATTTTCATTGTAGTCGTAAACAACATGCTTTTTGTCAATTCTCCATAAGGATTATTAGGTTATCACTTCTCAGCAGCTGATCTGGCATGGCTAGATAATGCCACCTGCAGACGTGTAATCATGTTCATGTGCCTGCATAAAGGACACAAGACCTGGTGGCTCAATATATTGAAGTACAGAGAGAAAATGGGCAGGTTGGTCATGTCATGTGTGATGTGATCTCTAAGCCCTGGTCATCATGCGCGTACATGATCAATACATGCATAAGGACAAGGACAATGTAGGAGAAGCTGTCAAATCTTTAGATGGCATCTGCTGTTTACCCTTAGATATGTAGCATGGCCCTGCTCATTCACAGATGAGGCCTAACTGCCAAGATTTCCACTACATACACTCCTATGAGGTGTGTGTCAAATTTATTATCAGTAGTAACCAATCATAGACACATACTGTACAGTAGAGATTGCATAAGCAAAAGCAACCGGAATAGTATAGTATAGTGTAAAGAATATAGCGTAACAATGTAATGATATGGAGGGAGTCTCACACAAACCATGTCCAGATACATCACTGTGCCAAAATGGGTTTTAGTCTTAAAAGAGAACACGTTGAACAAGAGAAATATTCAATATGACCGCCGCTAGCATAGTTTATTTTATTTTATTATTATCATTTTTTATTATTTTTTCCCTGCATCTACTTCCTGAATTTTTGGTCAACGATTCCCGGGACACTGCAACACCGGGACACATGAAACTTGGTGGGCATGTATCCCCAGTTGACTTTTACGGAAAAACATTGTTTGGTTCCCTGGGGCCACTCCACCCCCGCCCCCTGAACCCCCAAAAATGCAGTTTTTCCTACCTGAACCGTGGCACTGAGGATGGCGAAATGTTTATAGCATGTTGGTCTCAAGAACCAGCATCAACTTAGCTTATAACCAGTCATTTGTGATTTGCACCCCCATGGTAAAAAATGAAAATGCAATTTAATATTGCTTTAATCGCCCCTATCTTCAGTTGAAATGTTATGAACTGCACCAAATTTCCTGTGTATGATCAACCTGACAACCAAGTTTTGTGGAATTTCATCCATGGGAGGCTATAAAATAAATGAATTTATGTGTACATTTAGTGACTACACCCATCGGCCTGCAGATGGTGCTATTAAGCGAAGGGTTGCTCTGGTTGCTCGATGCTACTGTCACACACACACACACACACACACACACACACACACCTCGGCGGAAAAAATCTGTTCAACTTTTAGAACAGCGCCGGGCTCGTCAATGTCACTTCTCGTTATAAACCTACTCTGGAATTGGCAACTTAGCAACAATAAACACTTCTCGAAGTGCAGAGGAAAGTGTTTTTTTTACGCTCTCAGTGTAAATTACGTGATTGGTGGACACAGCACCTAAATGTTTCATTTGCTGTTATCTGTGCTCAAAGTGTGTCAGTGAGTTCATTCTTCTGTTATATAATGGGTCCTTTATACAACATGCCACAAAGGTCATTGATTGTATACAAAATGTGCATGAGTTGATTTTTAATATTTTGAATTCTGAAAATGAACAGACTTTCCACTGAAGACAAATAAAGTATCAACTCTTGATCTTTCTGTGATAAAAGATTTAATTAAACATTGCATTCTTCACCATCTCTGAAGCATTATTGTCCTACTGACCTGTTTGATGTCTAGACATTCATATCCAAGGGCATAAACGTCATAGAAAAACAGGGAGCAAAAATGTCTTTGTCCATTATCAGGTGAAATGAATACGCCCCTGCCCTGATTAGGAGCCTACTCAGAGTGGTCATGCATTAATCAGCCTGGCTCTCTCTCGCGAAGAAAAAAGATGTTTCTTGTGAAGAAAATTGAAGAAAATTTACAATATAATTGGCAGGATATTATGCACTGCTTTGCCGTATACCGAAAACAAATTCAATTCCTTGGTCTGGATCATTAAAATGTCCATGCAGCCATAAATGTATATTATGAACTAAAGTGAATACAATATGCACCTGATTCATAGTAAGCTATATGATGCATGTCCTGTTCACGGCATTATACTGTAGGCTACAGTATGCTATGCCACAGATACTTAGTTGATCATAATGTTGACAGTAGATATTATCATATCCATCTACGTATGTGTCTTTGAGCAGTCTTGATTTCTATTATCTGTTGTTTGCCTTCCACACTACAACTTCTTACCTAAGAGCAGACAGAGTACATGAGGTCAACTGTATCTTGCCATTCTGTTATTCACCTCACAATGACATTATGAAGTCACACAAACCCCTTCCTATTATTATCAAACAGCACATTCAGACACTGTAGTTTGATAACCGATAACATGTCAAACTTCTCAGTCTTGGCAGTCAAAACAGTTACTAGTGGTGAAACAACCCCACACTCTGCAAACATCAGGGCTGTGTGTGTGTGTGTGTGTGTGTGTGTGTGTGTGTGTGTGTGTGTATGTGTGTGCGCGTGTGTGTGTGCGTATGGGTGGGTGGGTGGGTGGGAGGGAGGTTAGCTCTCCGTTCGTAGCCTAATCACAATCACAAAAGGCACGAGGGAACAGCAAACATGTGCGGCAGGTTAATCATTCCTCCCACTGTGGCCCCCGTAGACAGGTAATCGCTGGAGCTGTCGGGGACCAGGAGACTCCCGGGGGGATTGCAGGAGCAGTTGACGTGCACACACACACACACACACACACACACACACACACACACACACAGAGTTCCCCTTTCTCCTCTGTGTTGATGCGACAATGGCCTCCCGCCAAAGAAATGATGGCGGTAGGACCATTACAGGAGTCTAAGAGGGTGGTCATGTGATTCACCTTTCCTGCTGCTTTGTGTGGCGGCTTCATCAGGAGTCTGACTGGGAGTCGATAGGGAGAGGAGAGAGAGGAGAGGAGAGAAGGGGGTCTCGTCGATTGAAACCTGTCAGATCCCTGATAATTGGAGTGGCATGATGGATTTGCAGGCATGACAATGGACCCCCCGCTGTCAAGGAAAGTTATTTTGGGTGTGTTGGCGGTGTTCATGCCGTGTGGTGGCATGTATGCATGTACAGTGTGCATGTACAGTATGCTGAATAGAAAGATGATGACGGAGAGTAACCTCCATAGACAAGATCAGTAAATTCGACACAACAGATTTTTTTTTTTTTTTTTGCATTCATCAATTTGCAGGGCATGATATACATTTGGTAGACCAATTGCATTTGAGGAAATTCAGTGATGCTTAGAGAAAAACATTTATCCAGCCACAAGCAGCAACAACAAACTCTGCATTGCTTACATCTCTGCTGGTAGTAGCATACACTATTTACCACACACACACACACACACACACACACACACACACACAGTGTATAAATAACACTCAAATCAACCATTAGATAGAAGTGATATAACTGGTAATTGGATGGCCTGCAATGAGTAGGAACCTAAGGAGACACCTAAATTGAGATTGAATTGGCTGTAAGGCTACATACAGTACTGTAGCTTCTAGCCTAGAAAATGCACTTTATGCATATCATAAGTTCTGGGTATCATTCTGTTGGCATTGGCTGAGGCGAGATCTGTAACTGGAGCATGTTTTGCATGCAGTGTGCAAGTATGGGATTAGCCTTCCCGATATCAAGAGGTGATGCATAGTGTCATTCAGAGATATACACGACTACTACGGAGCTGAGCACTTGTCATTTCAACAGCTACACCTTCATGAAACCAGTATGGTTGATACATATCTTTGTTCCATATCTAATAAAAATGACTAAACCCCAGGATTGAACATACATCACGATTCGAGTCTTTTTACTGTACATACCACTTTTTATACCATCCTTATAATGGTACAGACACTCCTCACTGTCATATCCGAATAAAGGCAAAATAAATAAATAATAATAAAAAGGTGCAAACGACATTGAAATGTTATGTTTATTGGACTTAAATATTATTCTGAAACATCAAATAAATGTTACATAATGTTCCATCAGTCCATACATGTTTTGCTTGGTAGTTACTTGTCAAAATGCAGGAGGATATCGACACAGGCCGTGTAGAAAGAACTCTTTGAGAACATGACGTAGTATCTCTAACTAGGTGCCATGTTTGTCATGTTTAACACTGCGGAGGTTATCAAAGGTAAAACACAACAACACTATCAGCTGTGTCTGGCACAGACGCAGGCAGACTGAAAAATCCACAATGGCAAAGTTTTTCAATTTCAAAACTTGGAAACATTGAACATGCTTATCTTTACTGTGGGACATCAATAGCCCGCCGTCACCTTCCTGAGGGGAGCATTTGTGCAGCCTGAGACCATTAAATGGCATCCTTTCAAAAGGTTTTCCTTTGGGCTTGGCTCAACAAAAGACTCTTTCAAATAGTCTTCACTCAGCCTTCACAGCAAGTCAACATAGTTATTTGGGATGGAAAATGACATTTCCCATAATACTGCAGGTTCATTTCTGGCGGAATAGAGTGAAAGAGACCAGAGTTCAAAAGAACAATAGCTAAATAAACTAGATGTACCGCATAACGGTACAAAATATGACTGCTGCTCAGTCCTGCATACTGTACTCTCTTTGCAAAAATAAATCAGTCAATTTGTCAGTCATCCCCTCTTGCAACTTTATGCATGTAAATGAGTGTGTGTGCATGTGTGTGTTTGCTTTGTGTATACTGCATGTGTGCTTCTCTGTGTGTATGTGTGTCTGTGTGTGTGTGCGTGCTTATGTGCGTTTGTATGTGTGCTTGTGTGTGCTTGTGTGTGTGTGGGTGTGTGTGTGTGTGTGTGTGTGTGCTCATGCCTATGTGTATGTGTTTGTTTGCCTGCATGTGTGTAGTATGTGTCTTTATGGGTGTGTACATGCATGTGCATGTATTCTTGTCTGTGTGTGAATGTGTGTGTGTGTGCATTTGAGTGTGTGTGCCTGCGTGTGTGCATGTGTGCATCCTAGGCCCTACGATTCTGGACATATTCACAGAAAACTGTGTCTGCCCAGTCCTCCTTTTGGGGGACCGGTGTAACCAGCGTGTGGGCGATGGATCAAACCGAAAATCAATGGTTCCAAGTCATCCTTGTGGGGCTACACGCCCACTAAGTTCTGTGCAGCCCAGTCTTTCAGTGTTCCAGGAATCGTTGACACAAAATTACTGAGGAAAAAAAAAATGTTGAAGAAAAAAAAACGGACTAAACCTATAGCTATGCTAGTGCTGGTCATAACAAGTGACCCATGGTCATCAGCAAAGTAGAAATATAAGTCTTATAGTTCGCGAGAACATATTTTGTGGTGGTTCCCACATGGAGACCATACTGAGAGAGCCACTGAACAATCTGTTCTACTGTAGGCTCATTAGGACATAAATTACAGGGTTTATTTTTTGTCAGAAAGGATTAGAGGTGTTTTCATTGGGCTATAGGACACTGTCCAGATCCGTTCTCCACACTCAGCATTTCAAACACATCAGAGTTATGAGCACCACGTTTTTAATCAGCAGGACTTTGTGGATATTTCAGAAAGTATGGCAACACTTTATACTAACCACAATACATAGCAAAGTAGCTATTACCAAATAATTTGTCAACGAACAATGAAGCTTATTATTACTAAATAGTCTTATCATCTTCTGTAGGCTACTTATTTTAGCTGGATTATTGTAGCAGTAACTGAGATTTATGTTGATCACAACTTTATATGGTCACTTCCTCTTTACATAGTTGTGTATTAATAAATAGCATATCTGTTTTATTTTCGTGTGAATCTTTCTTTGCCTCATTATGCAGTTGCAGTTGTGTTTAATATATTAAATCTTGATATATAATTAGTGTGTCAAATATTATTGCCATGCATATAAATTAATTATAAATACTTAAATGGTTAAATGATTAAAAAGATTAATGAATAACAACACACTACACAAGCATCATTAACATTTTAGGCATTTTTAATTTCCCTCTTAATACCTGACGGTGAATAATCAATGTTTAGAAACTCAGACAAATACTGTATATTCTTCACCATAAATAGCGTCCCTCCTATATCTCTGAGACGTGGTTAAAAGTTTACATTTGCCTTTACCATCACTGTTACTCAAAACATTGCACTGTGTATCACTGTTCTATTGTGGATCAAGAGCACATTTAAAGTATATTTTTTGGGGGGGCTTTTTTGCCTTTATTTGTATAGGACAGTGAAGGGTGAGACAGGAAGTTAGTGGGAGAGAGAGATGGGGTGGGACTGGGAAATGACCGCAGGTCGGACTCGAACTTGGGTCCCCGTGGGCACTCGGATCCGTATGTGGTATGAGTGCTGTAGCCTGCTGCGCCACAGCGCTCCCCCACATTAAAAACTTGTCGGCGTGGACACTGCTTGCTAAATAGCTGATTTTAAATGACTTAGTTTTGTTTTGGCACAGGTGGACTCTGACTCACTGCATGAGCACTCATTCAGAAATGACTCATTTGAATAATACTGATTGGCTTCCTGCATTATATTTGTTCAATCTTTTCCTTGTAAATATATAAACACATGCATTTCTGTGAAGCTAAAGATAAATGCATGAAAGCAGCATACTGACGGGTCCATTGGTCACATCCATGCGCACTGCTCCTTTCAGTAAATTCCTCTGTAATTGTGAAAACAACAATAATGCATTTAGATTACCATCTGGTCAGAGGGCTTGCTTAAGATGACTTTAAATGGCCATATAATATCCCATACCTCCATATACAGTAAGCCCGTGTGTGTAGGCTCACAGCAATGCATTAGCTCGTTAGTGACTGATTGCACTCGAGTGAGATGATTAAGCAGTGTTTATTTAACAGAAACGATCCACATATGTCATGCCGAATTCCCACAATCCTTCCTTGCTGAGGTGTAGACCTAATAGGAGTGAGTTATTGCTGTTTAATGCATCATACCTGAAGAAAATCCATACGATTGCCTGAAGGCATACAACGATATTTCTGAGAAATGGGAACCATGTCCTAGAGGGGTTCAAGGCTAACATGATGGTTGGATGCTTGCATTTAGAATGGCAGTTGAGCCCTTGAGCAAAGATAGATGTCAGTTTTCATACATTTTGAGTGGCACATGCTATGCCTTATCTGTTATCTCCACGGGTTACGAATGATGCTGTTTCACATGTGAGATTCAAATAAAATGAAATACAGTTCACAACTACCTTACCTTTGTGTGGAAAATATAAATGTAATAATGCCCCCCCCCCCACACTACATATGAAACTCAAACAAACCACGAAGGCAAGAGAGATGGTTTGTGTCTCTCCAGCTGCAAAACTAAACAAATGGACTAGACACATCTAAGTGACAAAGACACAGAACAAAATGTCAACACCTACTAAAAGGGCAGGGTGTGCATGCTATCCATCCATAAATTATGTTACTGAGCCAAACAAGGCTCGTTGGGTTGGTGGCAGGACAGAAAAAGTCCAGACCTACTCTGATTTCTTATTTATTGAAAATCTTGTTGGACGTCTCGAAATTTGATATGCGGAAATGTACCTTGATCTTGACATCTTCTCTAGTCAACCCAACTCTGACTGAAGTTTGCTCCAAATTTGGCCTCAACTCAACTGGCCTGACCCATAAATGCATTTAAAAGCATGTTAACAAGAGTATATTTTCAAAAGACACTCATCACCCTTGTTGGAGTAAAAGTAGGTCGAGAGAAAGAAAGAATAACATACGTATCAGGTCGAGAGAAAGAGTGAGTCAGAAAGACAGAGTTAGAGAGAGGGAGAGAGCGAAAGAGAGACATAAGGGAGTTACGTCAGGATTATTTGGTGTACACTCTATAGACAAGTAAAATATTTACACAAACATGGCCGCCCTGCACAGAGAAATCAGCAGGATGGCCAGAGGAATTAGAAAAGTCACTAAAGAGATCTCGCACAGCGGACTGGAAACATCATTTATTTATTCATCCAGCAGGCCACACACTTATGTATGTTCAGGTACAACAAAATATGAATGCACATTTGTGTACACACAGACACACACGCACACACACACACATACACACACACACACACACACACACACACACTATTATTAATGCAAGGTTAAGAACATTACAAAAACAGAAACAACAAAAAAAGGATTATGTCACTTATGACATCACTTCTGATACACTATGTTCCTTCTTTTTAAGACATTCGAGCACACTGACGTACTTGTGTGTGCCATCCAGTCCACTAGGGGAGGTGGCGAGCAGGACAAAGCCGCTAATAGTGCGGGATTGAGAAGCCTAGCCCCAGATGTTCACCATGGAAACGGATCGCTGAGTGAGTCAGGGAGTGAGAGGGAGAGAGAGGGGTGGTGGCGTGTGTGTGTGTGTGTGTGTGTGTGTGTGTGTGTGTGTGGGGAGGGGGGTGGGGGAGATCTGCGCTTACTGCCTGACAAACACTAATCATTACTTACGCATGTCAGGACCAGGAAAGTCATCTTGCTTATCACGAAAACGGTGTGTAGTCGATTTCACTATGGACACTTTTTTGGAAAAATCGATTCTGCTACTTAAAGGACAAAAAAGTGTCTATAAATCCATGAGATTCTTAGCCAAAGGCGAGAAAGTACTGTAGCACCAGACTCGCAGAGCTTGAGTGAAGCCTATGGCTGGGAGAATGTGGTGAGCTAATCACGTCCTTAATGCTGATTCTAAATGTGGACCACCTGCCCAGTGGTGTGTGCAGAGACACAGCATGTGAGTGGAATAAGGCACACAACAGGTCTGTCATCTCAGCACAAAGAGGCGGAAAGAGTGTGATTATTACAGGAAAAAAAAAAAGAATTATGAATAAAATAAAAATGTCAAAACGGTACCACCAAAAAACACTACGGTTGCAATGAATTCAATCAATACCATACCGGCCCATTGTCATGACTCATGCCTGCAGTTGCCATCGCCAATCAAAAACATTAAAGGGGCAGTGCATGTCTCGCTCATCAAAGACATTAAAGGGGCAGTGCATGTCTCGCTCATCAAAGACATTAAAGGGGCAGTGCATGTCTCGCTCATCAAAGACATTAAAGGGGCAGTGCATGACTCGCTCATCAAAAACATTAAAGGGGCAGTGCATGTCTCGTGCGTGCTCTGCTGGTATCTGTAGCCTACTGATGGAATCACAAAACTGACCGATGGCCCATGTGAGGTTAAGACGCAGTGGTATGGTCAGGTGTGGGTGTAAAAGAACAGGGCTGCACAGTATCCCACTGACCCAATCATCATCTGTAGCGCTATTGATTTGACCGGTGCCTCCTGATAATGTGTGACAGGTCCCTCTCTGATATAGGACACTTTGCATGTGGTGCCACATTGGACAAATTCATTTTGATGATGTGAGTGTGAGTGACAATTGGCCCCATATGACGTTGACATTTAAAAATGCTGCTGGCTTAGCTAGCTCAATACTGAATGGATTTGCACTTGTTTTGTGCCTAAGGTTCTCAGGTGTAAAGAGGCCATAATCATCCTTAAAGAATCGGTCCCAACATGGTGGGGGTGGGGAATCTATTGTGTAGCCTATGTGTGCAGTGCACTTGAATATTCACAAACAAATGTAAAGATTTCTATCTACATGTAGGCTACAAATGGGGGATATGTTTTTACATATATTTAGAACACATGCCTAAATCTGAGGAATTTATTCTTAACCAAAATACACCCAAAACACTTAAAATGCTAGAGACAAAATTCTCCATTTGACACGACAGCATACATTGGCAAGTTTAGGAAAAAAACCTCCCTGAGTGTGTGATAGGATAGTCGAGTTCAAAGGCATCGGGGTCATTTGCTACCCCTCATAAGTTAACACACAACCACATACAGTACACAACAGAAAAACACAAACAACTGTATAAAAGACTACAGAAGGAAGCTACACATTTCTTCCCACTACACATGCTCCAGCATCCTCTGGCGTGCTAAAAAAAAAAGCCTACGATTGTCCACCTGAGCTGCCCATGGGCTTGTACTGTATGGCACACAGTCATGGAGGCCTCAGTCCATGTCCGGCATGCATTTGCACCACTTGGCCAGCCTGCCGTGCTGCTTGGCCCCTCTGTGGTCACCGTCCACCAGGTCGTAGTGGCTGTAGTCGGTGATGGCGTCCTCCACGCGCGTGATGTAGAGCCAGGTGCACAGCACTCCTATGAACTGAGCGACAGAGTCACAGGGGTCAGCGTGCTCATCAAACATCAACAGCCTTTAGAAGAGGGGGCAGCCGTGGTGTACTGGTTAGGGCTTCGGGCTTGTAACCGGAGGGTTGCCGGTTCGATCCTTGACCAGTCCACCACGGCATCAACAAGCTTTGGAAGAGTGGAAACAGGCCCATTCTTTTGCAATTGAAATGGAGAAAAACACATGGATCCATAATACCTGTGTAACTGAATGGGGTTTAAGATTCTGGACATGCATTTTGTGGAAGGCATGGATCATGTGGGCATATGTACCAATTTAACAGTCTGGCTACTGCTGTGCGGTCAGCTACACGTTTAAATCCCTCACACCTTATAAATCTGCTCTTTAAGTTCTCAGCGGGTGGGCAGGAGACACGTTAAGGACTGACTGACGTCTTCCAGAAGCTCCAGAGACAGAATGAGTTACCATGTATGGCAAAGAATTCCACAGCTGACCACATACAATCACATACGCATACGTTCTAAAGCCAGCATGTTATCTGGGCTCAGAAACTACTCATGTGCTGACGATAAGAAAAGAGAGACATTGTTTCTCTGGTTGCAGAGATTTGTTGTTGCTGTATACAAACAAGCCCAAGAAAACAATTTAAGCAAAATCAACAACAAAGAGAAATCAACCAAAAATAGAAGCATAGCACCATTCGGGGAGCAAATCCCTGCTGAAAAAAACAGCAAGAAACCAGCTTAGGCTGGTAGCTGGTTTTAGCTGGTTTTAGCTGGTCTTTGCCCAAAACACAGTTATTATTGCTGGTCTTTGCTGGTGTAGCTGGTTAGGCCACCAGCTAGACATGCTGGCGTGACCATCTGAGGAAGCTGGTCGTGCTGGTGTGACCAGCCTGTCGTTTGGGATACAGCTGGTTTAAGATGGTCATGCTGGTGACCAGCCTGTCAAGCTTGACAAAGATGGTCAAGCTGGTTTTCTAGAATAACCAACATAAGCTGGCGTGGCCAGTAAAAACCAGCAATGTAGACCAGCAACACCAACTAAAATGACCAGCTTAAGGTGGTACGACAATCAAAACCAGCTGAATTACCATCATAAACTGGGTAAACCAGCTGAAGGTGTGTTTTCGCGAGAGTTTTGCTGGTCTAGCTGGTTAACCATCAAAGGGTGGTCAAACAAGCTGGTTAACAAGTTGGTCAACCAGCAAACCACCTTTAGCTGGTCAGGCTGTTTTTTTCAGCAGGGATGTTTTAAGTGAGGGTTCAGTCTTGGGATTTTAACAAGCCATTAACCATGGATCACTTTAGGACTGAGCAAATGAACACATGCTTTAGCGCATCATAGCCAGTAGTATTGTTAGTGATGAACACATGCTTTAGCGCATCATAGCCAGTAGTATTGTTAGTGATGAACACATGCTTTAGCGCATCATAGCCAGTAGTATTGTTAGTGATGAACACATGCTTTAGCGCATCATAGCCAGTAGTATTGTTAGTGATGAACACATGCCTTAGCGCATCATAGCCAGTAGTATTGTTAGTGATGAACACATGCTTTAGCGCATCATAGCCAGTAGTATAGAGATTGAGAACGTGACGTAAAACGCAACGCATTTTGGGAATAGGCGGCCCAAAATTAAGTTGTTTTACTGATGTGCGGGAACAACGAAGTGCAGTTGTCGAAATGCCGTTTACCTGCTGTGTTATAAAATTCAATAGAGTAACATGAAGCTTATCTTTTATCGTTTTCCAGCGTGGATAAATAATAGTACACGCCATGTTTCAGACGTGACAAAAAGGCAATAAATGGCATGGATAGCAGCAGCAAGGAAGCGCAAGATTATGTTCTGTTTTTTGCACAATTTTTCCCCGCTTAGTTTTTCATTATTATCATGCCAGATCATAGACCCAGAACACTAGTTTACATGGGCTGGCATCAGGCGGGCCAAACGCACCCATAATTCTTTGTGTTTTGATGACGTTGGTCACATGTCTTAGCGATCTCTATTGTTGCCTCCTCAGCACAGTGCACCACCAAAGCCTTCCCATAAAACAGCTCCATCAGTTGGTCAGCTAATGGTGGTGGAAGTGCATTAGTGTCTGCCAAAGGCTTTTATCTGGACTGACTTATAGGTGTGAGCCACTGGCTAAACTGCTGGACAACATGCCAAGCACATGGGCTTTCACTAGTCTGTTTATCTGCCAGTGGAACAATCACTATTAGCAAACAGCCAATCTTGACAAATTAGCCTATTTAGGCTGAATGAAATGTAAACTGAGAGGTTTTATTTTATGCACAGTTACGTAGAACAACTTTGAGGATTTAGAATATTTACACTTACAATTACACTCAAAATACAGGCAAACAATTTATCAGTTCTATCAACATCAACAATTAACATTTGTCTTGATGTATGGCTTGTTCATATTGTGCTGTAGGCTGAATGATCTGTCAAAGGCTCTAACAAAACCATTAAAAATGAGACTGTTACGGTCATGTTGCTTAGCAGACGCCTTTGTCCAAAGCGACATACAAACATACATGAACATGACATAAATGAACAATTATAAATTGCAACAAATGTACGGTACACTGCCTTCAAAATTCACCCCAAGGAAGGTATCTTTCAAATGTCTGACTGGGACATGCCTTTAAGCCTTGCCAACACTGAATGTTATCTTAGAATGCCACTGAATGCTATTGTTGTTTCCATTTCGGATACGGCAGCCTAATTAACTGATTAAACAAGAGCAAGGTCTCGGAGCACAATCTTTTGCTAAAATTATTTGATGTTGAAGTTTGTTTTTTCTAATATAAGTCCAACAGCTTTGAAAAAGACTTTGATCCACCATAAGCCCCCCCCCCTTTTTTTTTACCAAGCCAAGTAAAATACAACGTCAAAAGCAAGGATAGATCACCTTTAGTTCTAAAGCAGAACCCAAAAGTAGCAGTTCAGTGGCACTTAAACCTACAAAAACACACATTGGTCAAGATTCAGAGGATTCATTGCCTCTGTCCAAAATCAATAACAGGTGGAAACAAATAGCATCACTTGTTCCTGAGCTTAAAAGGTTTTTTCCCCATCCCATCCCATGATCCCAGGAATGAAGGCCCACGGCAGTAGAAGATCTGCTGTCTGCGCCGATAGACAAGAGACATCATTAAATAGATTAATGGACCCAAAAGGCCTCTTTCTGAAGCGATCAGCTTGTCAGTATGAGAGCAGGGCCAAAGTTGAAACACTTTTTAATTAGTGCTGCCAATAGCTTATCGAGGTGACTTGGCCTGAAGAAGACCCAGAAGTAAAGAAATAAAGATGAAGATGAAGATGATGGCGTGTGATGAAGCAGAGGAAGACTGAGTGTTGCGGGGCCGACTTGAGGAGGCTAAAACGTGGCCGTCAGCAGCACTATGCTCGCTGAACAGGCTGAAACTTTCCTGGTATTTTTCAAGATCAGCCAAACTGAGGACATTCAGTGATGTGATTTGGCTCTCTAAGTGATAATTACCCTATAGTGGTCATTTCCCCAGTTAGCCGAGTATCAATATTGAGCTAATGGATACACAGCCCTACAAGCTGTTTGAGTAAATTGCCTCTAAATATCTGCATCAGTCCACTGAACTTTACAGAAGATCGCTCCCCTCTCCCAGATCTTTTGAAATGCAATGGACCGTATTCAGAGCATACAAGGAAATGGTACTAGTGGGCATCTCTTGACCCCATTTCTGTTGCCCTTTCTCTATCTCTCTGTACCCGATCACGTCTTCAGACACGGTGACCCGTATGTGTGAACCGTAACAAATCTCACGATTCAATTATGAAGACCTCTTTTGGACTTACTCACAACTGACCGTTAAAGCAGCAACACTTCCTCCCATTTCCCATATGTTTCAGTGCAGATTTGTGCGCTTGTTAAAGCAACAACACCTCCTCCTATCTCCCATACGTTTCAATGCGGAGTTGTGCGCTTGTTAAAGCAACAACACATCCTCCCATTTCCCATATGTTTCAATCTGGAATTGTGCGCTCGTTAAAGCAAAAACACATCTTCCCATCTCCCATGCAGTTTCAATGTGGAATTGTGCACTCGTTAAAGCAACAACACATCTTCCCATCTCCCATGCATTTCAATGTGGAATTGTGCACTCATTAAATCAACAACACATCTTCCCATCTCCCATGCAGTTCAATGTGGAGTTGTGCACTCGTTAAAGCAACAACACATCCTCCCATCTCCCATATGTTTCAATGTGGAATTGTGCGCTCGTTAAAGCAACAACACATCTTCCCATCTCCCATGCAGTTCAATGTGGAGTTGTGCACTCGTTAAAGCAACAACACATCCTCCCATCTCCCATATGTTTCAATGTGGAATTGTGCGCTCGTTAAAGCAACAACACATCTTCCCATCTCCCATGCAGTTTCAATGTGGAATTGTGCGCTCGTTAAAGCAACAACACATCTTCTCATCTCCCATGCGTTTCAATGTGGAGTTGTGCGCTCGTTAAAGCAACAACACATCTTCTCATCTCCCATGCGTTTCAATGTGGAGTTGTGCGCTCGTTCCAAACACAGTGTCTGGTTGGCCATGGCATGCTCTCAGGGCAATGGCAGTGGTGGCAGGGCTGATCTAACATAATGAGAGGGAGCTCATTTGTGTGGCACTGGAGGGGTAAACTCAGCGCTCCGAGCGTTGAGTGCCTGGCTGTCTGGCTGCCACTCCTCGTGGATTAGTGTTTTGTGTGGAAGTCGAGCACGATCGGACCGCTCCGAGCTGGAATTAATGAATGAGCCGTAACTCCGCTGATGAATGCGTCTGGGGAGATGTGAAACAAATACAAACGCACTGCGGGAGGAAGTTCACTTCTGAGGGAGAGAAAAACACATGATGAACTATTTAAGTCACTGCCATCGCCCCAGCTGCACTCACACAGAATACACACAAAGCAGGGAGTGTGTTAGTGCAACAGGCTACACACTGAATGCGAAAGGAAAGGACTATATGTCAGGTGTGCATCTACACAATACCTGAGGCAACTGGTTCCCCCCTGAAACACTCGAGTGAGTCGTGCAGTTGGAACTGAGCCGGCTAATGAGGCCCCTGTGTGGATTGGGCCTCTTCCATTCCAAAGCAATGAAGAGTTCAAAGGGAAGGGGACGGGCCAATCAAAAAGCATCAATCTGATCTCTGATCATACGCACGCACTCACACACACGCACACAGACCACACACACCACACACACACACACACACACACATGCACACACACCTTCATTATTTTACATCGGAATGACCAATACTGATTAAAACAACACAGCACCCAAATATTCACAAAGAGCCTGCTGTGTTTCACCTGACAATACAAACACTGCACTAATGGGCACAACCACATGAATAAACAGATAAATAAATAAGTAAATAAATATGTGTGCTAAGGGTAGAGATGGCACTGCCTTCTACAAACATGCACAGTGGCTCTGATGGCTGACACAGAGCAACATTTGGCTATTTTTGCGTAGAGTTCTTTTTACTCAGTCCAGCAATTTGACCTCTGACGCAGAGTCTGAGTCCGGGAACATTATAGGTGCCTCTCATGCAGCGTTTATACGTCCTCCCTCGCTCCTCGATGCCTCGATCCTCACTGATCTACATAAAGAATGATGTGGGGGAAACAATGGGATAGTCTATCCAGTGTCAGTTATAGATCAGTGGGAACGCCCCTCGAGGATCGAGCATCGAGGATCGAGGAGGCATGTTGAGAGGCACCCATTGTATGCTAGACTGCCATCAATTAGGCCAATCAGTTTTGTGCTGCAACCACACACCGCACGCATTTTTATCTTTTTTTTTTGAGAAAAACACAGATCGATGTTAGCATCAACAACAACCCACATCCAGAATCAGAATGCTTTTAGAAAGTTCATCGACAACTACAATGTCTGGAGAGTTTGGAGGTTCTCTAAGGACAATTCTTAGGGCCCTGAGTTTGTCGGAGTTATAGCTAGTGGGAGTGTTTGCGTCATTCATATTTGGAAATGGTAACACTTTACTTGACGGGTTTGTTCATAACACATTCATAACAGCTGTCATGAACTGCACATGAAACATTCATGACTGTTTCATGAAACATGACTCAACATTCATACCAACCCTTTCATGAATGTGGAAAACAAAACGTCAAAAACTTGTCAAAATCCGTGGGATCTGGAGGGTTTACACACTTCATACTGTACAGATGAGTAGCAGAGCACACACACACACACGTGTAATGGGAACCAGTCATATCTCTCGGGACTGAAATAATGAACGGGAGCGTGTGTGTGTGTAATATATGGTGTTTGTATGTGGTGCATGTGTGTATGTGCGTGTGTGAGTAATATATAGTGTGTGTGGATGTGTGAGTGTGTGTATGTGGTGCATGTGCGTGTGTGAGTAATATATGGTGTGTGTGTATGTGGTGCATGTGTGTATGTGCGTGTGTGAGTAATATATAGTGTGTGCGAGTGTGTGAGTGTGTGTGTAACCGGTGTATATGGTGTGTGTGTGTGTGTGTGTGTGTGTAATATACTGTATGGTGTGTGTGTGTGTATGTGCATGCATGTGCATATATATGGTGTGTGTGAATGTGTGAGTGTGTGCAGGTGTGCATGCGTGCACGCACGTGTGTGTGTGTGTGTGTGTGTGTGTGCGTGCGTGTGTGCGTGCGCGTGATGAAGGTAAATGGAAGAAGGAGACTAATGGTGAGAGTGGACCAGAATAGAACGTTCTCAGAAGATAAGAATAGAGGGAAGAACAAGAGTGAAGTGGGGGGTGAGGAGCAGGCAGCAGGCAACGGAAAATTACAGCGTTGTGCCCGTCACGTATGATTGGTGGTGTACAAAAAGCCATGCTGATCATAATGATGGCTCTTAAATTATACAATGCAATGCTGTCAAGCGCTTTTGGACCCTGAGAAACACCCTTTCACTGTGTGACTCTAGCCCTCATGCGCCGCATCACAAGGCAAGAACACATTGGCTTGTTCCATCGCTTTCCTTTGATCTACTCTTCACATATTTGTTTGGACATAGTCGACAACATCAGGCGGCACATTGTGTGCCCTGGCCAGAGCTGCCCTTCTGTGAACTGTGCAAACTGGACTGGACACAGCACACAGCACACAGCACAGAATCTAGCTGTGGTGGTGATGCAGACACAACAGCTGAACTGTTCATCCAGCGGCTTCATAACTAATGCACTGAGCCCCGTGACTGCTTGATCAATACTGGAGTGGTGATGGTGTAGTAGGGTGTGGGTTCAATTCCCGGCTTCCGCCCTTGTGCCCTTGAGCAAGGCACTTAACTCCGAGTTGCTCCGGGGACAACGGCCCTTGAAATATGATTGACACATGGAGGTCGCTTTGGGTAGAAACGTCTGCTAAATGAATAAATGTGAATCTAAATCTTATATCTTATAATCTTATTTGTATTCATGACAGACATGACAACCATCAGCTATGCCTACTGTAGCCATTTCAAGTGTCAACACTCAAATGAGCAACACTGATCTGCTTCAGGGTAGATTTGATTGATTGTGTGTATGAATAACAAACACTAATTTATTTACACAGTCTTATTTACAAACATCAGACTTCTTCTAATAACTACTACAATAACCTAGATAATGTCCTATGGGAGCGGCTTTATACAGACTTCTTTTGAAGAAAAACATGGTGATCAAACCCAAATGTGTGGGAATAGACACATAGAATTAGATAGAATAGAATAGAATAATAGAATTCAAGGGGAATCTTGAATTTCCCCTTGGGGATCAATAAAGTATCTATCTATCTATCTATCTATCTAGACACAAAAGCAGGATATCACACATTAAGGAATAAGATCTACAGTATTGCAAATGAGACCCATTGTCTGTCGCCTGCTTCAGCTTCCACGGTTCTTTAGGGATAACTTACCTGTGGTAAGAGAATGCCCAGCAGCAAGCCGGCCATGATCTTATAGTTATCCATGAACCAGATGAACACGGCGTATGTGCAGCCCCGCACATGGATCATCTCATCCAACTCATGGCGCTTCGCTCATTAAAAAAGAAAAGAGGAAGGTTTTTAAATATAAAAATTAGGGCTGTCAAAATAACTGATTAATTTAGATTAATTAATTTGAGATAAAATAACTGATTAAAAAAATTAACGCAGATTAATCGATGACCTTTGACCCGGAGACATTCTAGTCAGTAACCATTAGGCCGTAAAATGGAGAGACGAGAATTTGCTGCCTGGATCATTGATTGGAGCATTTACTTTAAAAAAAACAGCCTGACAGTGTTAAAAAGAAAGTGTTGATTAAAACAAAGTCCTCTGCAATGTCTGCAGCACAGAATTTGCATATCACCGGAGTTCGTCAACTCTTAAGTACCACATTACTGCAAAGAAATAGTGTTGACATTGCGATTTTACGATCACATTTTATATGTGATTAATTTAGATTAATTAATCACAGAGTATGTAATTAATTAGATTAAATTTTTTAATCGATTGACAGCCCTAATAAAAATGCTTTATATTTCCACCATATCTATGTTCCCTCACACACCTGCAACGCCAGATTAGCATTCTACACACAACCTGGAAAACATTAACACCTATAAACATAATTCATTTCATCTTCATCGTGTGATGAAGTTGTGCAACAGTCCCAATGAACACATTAGTTGTAATGCAGCCTCTCTCATAGGCGGTCAGCACTAGTTTCACAATAATGTATATTACGGGTTATGGAGGATGAGAGTGTACTTACATTTTTATTCAACACTTCAGATCCACACAGTGTATTGGCAACTTCATTGGGCTGAGGGAGAAAAAGATAACAAAACATATATGAACTGAAATAACAACAAACTATAGTTGGTGTTTGTGGCATTACTGAAATGAGAGCAGAACACATGAGGAAATATGGAGAGCGTTTAAAGGAGTGCAGAGGCCAACCCATCCTTTCAAAAACGCTCCGCCAGTCAGAAAGGCCATCACTTTAATGTTGACTCCACGCAACATCATCAGCAATCAAAGAGTCACTCTTCAAAAGAGCTCTGCTGTAGTGTGAGTGGGCACTTAAAGACTAATGGAGTCTAGAGTAACACTCCCCATCTCACCCCCTGTTATTTACTGTCCACAAGTGATAGCATTCTTAAGACAAGCAATTACCATCGCCATTATTTTATTCACACAGTGAATGTTTAAACCGCGACGGCATTAGTTTACTATCAAAGCCGCGGTCAATATCGTACGAGCCCTCTACAGTTTAGTGCAAAACTGGCCTCAAATACGGGCCGCCGCGTCTTCACAGTGAGCATCCAGCTCTGGCAGTGCTCCAGTGAAGAGGCGACGGCAATCAGGGGAAGAGCATGAGAGCCTGTGAGACTCCGAGACGGTGAGGAGGAGGAGGAGGAGGAGGAAGAGGAGAGGGGGAAACAGGCAGCTCAGAGGAGCGCAACATGACCATCATCATTTATTTAAAAGACAGTAGCAGACAAAGACGTGTGCGGCCCCGACTCCAGCGCTGGCCCAGCGTGTGGCTCTTTGAGAGCGCGCCACCACCCATCAGGGGAGCGGCGGAGCGGAGGACCTCTCCTAAAGGCCTCATTCTCAGCCCTTAACCGTAGCACTGGGGCCGGCCTGCTTTTTATAGCTCCAGCCGGGCGGCCAATCGGAAAGCAGAACTAGCGCCGTGATGGAGGAGGTGAGTCAGTGAGAAGAGCATCACACACGCAGTCACACTCTGTCCAGTAGCCGGCACTGACTCAGAAAGAATAACAACAAAGTACAGCACTGAACAACCAAGAGCTGAGCTTATGTATGACACATGACCCCACATGCCTCTAAATTACTTTTCTAAACTCAATAACAGCAAAACGCAGACATAAAACAACACTTCCTTTGACATTAGTCATCATCCATCTATCTGTAATATAAATTACAGGGACGTCTGTCCGTCTGTGTGTCTGTTATTCGCATATCTCTCCAACCGTTAGTCCGATTGATTTCAAACTTGACTGGTGTCTTGCCACGGGCACAAGTAATATAGGTATAGTGTGAAATTTGACATTGTTTGGATAAGTAATGGCAAAGTATATAGTTAAATATATCGGTAAAAGAAGCACGTATTGGGTCTCTCTGCTCTACTGTAGCCACTCCCCCTCTCACACAGCACAGCGCAGCACAGCACAGCGCAGCACAGGGCCAGAGACAGAGACAGAGAGGGTAACACTGGCACAAGGCACAGCACAGGTCAAGATGCAAGATGTTCAAGATGCAAGATGATCATCATGTCTGACATCCACAATAAAGGCACAAGGCCCAGCACAGGTCAAGATGCAAGATGTTCATGATGCAAGATGATCATCATGTCTGACATCCACAATGAAGGCACAAGGCCCAGCACAGGTCAAGATGCAAGATGTTCAAGATGCAAGATGATCATCATGTCTGACATCCACAATAAAGGCACAAGGCCCAGCACAGGTCAAGATGCAAGATGTTCAAGATGCAAGATGATCATCATGTCTGACATCCACAATGAAGGCACAAGGCCCAGCACAGGTCAAGATGCAACATGTTCAAGATGCAAGATGATCATGTCTGACATCTACAATAAAGACTCCCTGTATGCAGTTTGCTTGCATAAAATGAATCTGTGGATTCCGAGCAACAATGATGTCAGGCTACCAGAGATGGTTGCGTGCGTCACCTTGTTGCAAATTTCACACGAAGATGCATCATTCCACAGAATGGTTTGTCTCCTCTATCAGAAAGTTATTCAATACGCTGAACAATAAACATATAGCCCCAAAACAGCTGTTAGGCTTATGTAATTTTGATCAGTAAACATATCACATGCAGCCACACTAAACTCATAATAGGCTAATATAGTATAATATGATATTCAGTGTTCATTATTGAATGCTTAGCTGTAATTATGTTTTCCCCATGCGATTGGGCTACGGGTTTTCAACAGGAGCGGCATGTTTGAGCAGGCCCTGCAGTAGTGCTCTACATTACGCTACAGTACAGTGCGATAAGAATATATGGCTCCTCTTCCTGGGGCTACAGTACAGTACGCTAAGAATAAATTGCTCCTATTCCTGCTCGTAATTGCTAGCACCATAAGAGACAACTCTGGTACGGACGGTCACACGTCCTGATCAAGAGAAAGTTCCAGAGAGATATGGAACTGCACAATCTTAGACGCCCGGTATAAGTCTCCATTTCGGCATGTGCAGAAATAAAACAACTGCAGCCAATTTACTGTCGTCCCTAAAAGAAAACCTCTCCTTCAACTCACCCATAGGTTTTTAAAATGCCATTTCATTCTTTAAAAAAACCTCTTAAAGATAGATTACATTAGATAAAGCCAAACATTTACAGCTGGAGTATATTTTCAGGAAAATGTGCTATTGTTCCTCCTTAGAGACTAAATGAGTGTAAACAAGAGAGTGGATGGAGAAAAAGCAACACCAAACAGAGAGATAAACAGCCCCGCTAAATCAATAGCAAATGGATAGGCGCTCGCTTCATTCTGCTGGGAGATTTCCTAGGCAGCTTCCCGCGGTGGCGCCGTCTTCCTCAGAGTTGACACGGAGTTCCAACATTTACACTGTCAATACACTCTGTGGTCGGCGTTCCCACAGCTCCAGCGCTCCAGTCGCTGGTACATTTGTCCCTGAATGGACAACAACGAGGGAGAGATACGGCTAGCAGTGGGAAGCCCCAAACATCCCCTGTGCTTTCAGGCTCGCTGGCTTGACAGTGGGGGGTCCAGATACCGGCTATGGAAGATCCATTCAGACGCCAGCCACCTGCTATTTGTGTGTGTGCGTGTGTGTGTGTGTGTTGGGGTAGGGTTCTTTTAAGTAGCTCAGGCATCCTGCCATTATGGCTATGAGTCTATAGTGGCTTGTCAACTGTAAACACTTGCGGTTTCAAGATAAGAGGGAATACCGAGGCGCAGACTGAGGAAGACTTCTCATCTCTGCTAATGTCCTCGGAGAGAAGCACTCTCTCCACAATGACAGCTTTCTTTATTGTTCTGTCAGAATTATCATGAGCACTGAAGCCGGCACTTATTTTATTTAGCCTTCATTTTCACATTGACAAGTGCCATTTGACGTATTTTCCAACTGAATGTCTATTTTTAATTGAAGTAAACATTAAAGGACTTTAAATGGCCAGGGCCAAAGTTCAAGGACATTTTTATAAATATTTTTTTTTCTGAGGAAACAAACAACCTGTCAACACATGATACAAGTTTGGGAGAGATAAACTGTCACTGTGTAAGATATCTGTCATGTCCTGACAAGACTCGATCAAATTACACAGAAAGTAATTTTATTGCAAGTAGAAGTTTTGAAAGTTCTACTGTCGGCAGGATACGAAGTTCAAGTTTCTGGATGGGGGCCTCCTCCAAAGACTATTTACCCTAATGCAGAAACACCAGAGTTAAAAATTCCAACACACCCTACTAATCCTCACAAAAATGAAGCACTGACTATCTGTTAAATACTTTATAAAACTGG
This sequence comes from Sardina pilchardus, assembly GCF_963854185.1. Lineage (NCBI taxonomy): Eukaryota > Metazoa > Chordata > Actinopteri > Clupeiformes > Clupeidae > Sardina > Sardina pilchardus. Next base: position 4,011,087 of record NC_085011.1, on the reverse strand, counting down.
CTCAGTGAATAGAGACAGACCAGCCAAAAGTGTGACAGCTTCATAAAGTTTCATTATCATGAATGGACATTCTCAGCGTTAGGAGGTCCTGTGAATCTGTATAATGACCATTGCAAAATAATAATCTGAAAATAATCACTGCTGTCAATGGCAATGGGTTTTGTACTTGTGATTCACATCTTTCATATCATTCTGTGAGTTGTCCACTCACTTATCGCAATGGAACTTCCCTGAAAGTGCAAGGCAGCAAATAATAGGTTGCTAATTTGTTACTATTTGTTTATTGGTGGAATCCACGAAGCGGCGACAAAACAATTTAAAAAGACATATTGTATGAAGTTTCTTTTCTCATTTTAGTCAGTAGCCATATAATATGAGGGATAATGTATTGTCCATTGTCTTAATGGGAAAATAAGACCCTTCAGGACAAAGCAAGACCTGCTTTGTTTGCCCTGTCTGGACGTATTGCCCTATAATGACCGGCGGACAATACATTATCCCTCACACATTTCTCTCAAAAAAATACACAGAGTCCACAGATTATTTATGGCAGCGTCTGCAGCATCTTTCCCATGGCTGGAGATTGTGTGTGTGTGATTCACATTCCAATTTTATGGGCAGACAAAAGACGACTTGGGGACTTCATTTACTTTCAGCCTTTACTAGAAGACAAGACCAAGAAAACTGAAGAAATTGTGGATGTCTGTCTCAAAGCTGTCAGATTACACGCACGCACGCACGCACGCACACATGCACACACGCACGCACGCACGCACGCAGCCTACTACAATCCCATGTGAACAGGGGCCGACGAAGCAAGACGCACGACGTCTGAAAATACAGCAGCTATGAGAAATGCTCTGTGAGTTAGCACGGCCATCTGCAAGTGTCTTGGACGTGTGGGAGTGTGATGTACAATTTCCGCATGGGCTGGGAGGTCCAGTTGAAAGAGTTGTATGTGTATTTGCTGTATGTGAAGGAAAATAAGTCGATCTGTGTTGTAAAAAACATTTATTTACGACCTGACAGATCAAAACTATCCGGATTAAAATGTGGGAAATGGGTTGAAGAAAAAACCTTAACATAAAAGCAGTGCCTCTATGTCTGAAAAGCTAATCACCATTTATGAGAAGAATACGCAGAAAACACAAGAAATGGTGACTTTCAGGGTGATAAAAGGGGGATTTTGAACTGAGATGATAAATAAAACATGAGTAATATCTATGCTCAGTCCTCTAACAGTTAGCCTACTTTAGCAGGGTGGGCCTATTCATCTGATTGCTGTCCAGGAACAATAGGCCCTAATGGCCAACTAATGACAATATAACCTGATGACTCGGTGTGTGAAGAGTGTGTGCTAATGTAATCACGAAATAAGCTTATCAAAGAAACCCCTGACAAAACACCCAACTCACTGGAATGGATCAGCCAAAGAACCCTATTTGGCCTCTTATGCTTGACATTAACATTTGACAACATTTAGATTTTACACAGGTTCCAGGATGCTTTCCCTTCACAAAATAGCCTGCTGTAATTATACTGCCTGTGCTAGCTGCAAGCCCAGTGATGGCTCTGTAGACCTTCTTGTACATCTGCCTCTTTAACTCACTCAGTATAAAAGAAATCCATCGGAGAGGTCACTGGTCGTGTATATGACCCTCTGCTGACCATCCTATTAGTAGTCCCATCAACTCCTGCTATTTTAGATGAAGCACACACACACACACACACACCTCTCCACTATCTGCATCACCTGACACAAACACACACACACACACACACCTCTCCACTATCTGCATCACCTGACACAAACACACACACACACACACACCTCTCCACTATCTGCATCACCTGACACAAACACACACACACACACACACACACACACACACACACACACACACACACACACACACACACACACACACACACACACACACACACACACACACACACACACACACACACACACACACACACACACACACACACACACACACACACACACACACACACACACACACACCTCTCCACTATCTGCATCACCTGACACTATCTCTTGTAATAACTCCATTCAGCAGCAGTCCCCCGGGGACTGTCCAAAAGAGCAAATGTAATTTTCCCACGGATGGATTCTGTAACTTTAATAAACTCCACAGGAGCCTATTGTATATCACAGTAACTTCCAAGACTGGGAAATATCATCGGGAGGTTTTGTCACCAAATGAGATTTAGTCGAGCGATAAATCCTCGTAGCAATATTGCCTTGTGTCGACTTGCCAACACACACACACACACACACGTCATAGTGAGCTGGCAGTATAGTCCACTTAATGCATACACAGAATCCCCCTTGATGGAATAAATACAGAAAGGTGGCCGTATTGGAATAAACGAATTATTCACGGGCAGGCCTGCACTGCACTGCAATATGAGTGCAAAGTTGGCACACTAACAAACAAGCACATCTTAAGTATAGAGCTAATTAAGACGACACATTAAGTTCTGAGTGGGCTACTATTTAGAATATCTTGAGCAGTGATCCAGGTCAGACTGAGACCTGTGGGCATGCGGGGCCCAACGTAGTATGTGCGCTGTGGCCAGTGGAGCATTGTGGGTAATGAATCCCTCTAGATCTATAGAGACCATGCCGGTGCTCCAGAGCTTGTGCTAGCTGAAGGGCCTTGTGGGTAACGAATCCCTCTAGATCTATAGAGACCATGCCGGTGCTCCAGAGCTTGTGCTAGCTGAAGGGCCTTGTGGGTAACGAATCCCTCTAGATCTATAGAGACCATGCCGGTGCTCCAGAGCTTGTGCTAGCTGAAGGGCCTTGTGGGTAACGAATCCCTCTAGATCTATAGAGACCATGCCGGTGCTCCAGAGCTTGTGCTAGCTGAAGGGCCTTGTGGGTAACGAATCCCTCTAGATCTATAGAGACCATGCCGGTGCTCCACAGCTTGTGCTAGCTGAAGGGCCTTGTGGGTAACGAATCCCTCTAGATCTATAGAGACCATGCCGGTGCTCCAGAGCTTGTGCTAGCTGAAGGGCCTTGTGGGTAACGAATCCCTCTAGATCTATAGAGACCATGCCGGTGCTCCAGAGCTTGTGCTAGCTGAAGGGCCTTGTGGGTAACGAATCCCTCTAGATCTATAGAGACCATGCCGGAGCTCCAGAGCTTGTGCCAGCTGAAGGGCATTGTGGGTAACGAATCCCTCTAGATCTATAGAGACCATGCCGGTGCTCCAGAGCTTGTGCTAGCTGAAGGGCCTTGTGGGTAACGAATCCCTCTAGATCTATAGAGACCATGCCGGTGCTCCAGAGCTTGTGCCAGCTGAAGGGCCTTGAAGACTTCATTAACTGCTGGCTCATTACAGTACATGCGGACGCTCACTCACTCACTCACCTTCTCCAGGCAGCAGGTGTACGGCACTCCACACGCCAGGGGCCCGGGAGCGCTGCAGTTGTGGTACATGTTCACCCTCCAGTCTGTGTACTCCTCACTCCCACAGCACTTAAACTGCAGAGACAGAGTCAAGAGAGTCAGTCAAGCACGCAGAGCACATCCACATCCACATCACATCCACAGCACATCTCCTCCAAGTGGAGATTTAACAACTCTCCAAAATGGAACCGGCAGCCACCGCAGTGTAACTTAACTCTCCTGTAAACAAAATACGAAAATGAATGCTTCCCTTTTACGCATGTACGGGCTGGCTTAACGGAGCTTGAGGCTGGTTTGATGTGTGACTGGAGTATTGAGAGATTGGAAGTTGGATTTTCTGAGGGATTTTATTTTTGTTGATTTTGCCCCCCCCCCCTGATGGGGACATGCTGAAATGTTGAATCACATTCAAACACTGAATGAAGTGCATTACTTGATTCTGAAGAGCACTGGAGCAAGCAGAAAAAGAGAGCGGCAACCATCTGTGAACCATTCTGAAGGAGTTCTGCAAATGAAGCCATTCACGATATTGCACAAGCTCAGCTTTCCACAACCACATGCTAATAATTGGACCTCTCTCCCCTCAGTGCATAGGCCTAGTATGCTGAAATAAAATGTTCAAAGTCTCAAGTGTTATAAAATGGCAAACTAAACTTTGTGAATAAATAATAGAGATAGCCTACAGTATTTTACATCATTTATTAGACTGATGAATTACCACTGTTGTATCATACAGATCTCATTTTACATATAGTGAGACTGGCAATCATTTGTGTAATTTCAGACGATGCGTATCTGTGTTACATGCATAAATAAACATTAGTCACTCACTTCACGTTTGAAAACAATGCAGTGCAATTTATATGCCTGCGAATCCTACCAAAAAAATTGAATATGGCTGAATATCATTCACAGCTTGAACAGCAAATTACTTAAAAGTATAGCCACCTCTGCTTAATGAGCTGGGCTAAATGGTAATGAGAGCCAGGATGGTGGCACTTTAAAACGTTATCCGTATGCAAAGCGTCTCTGTTAATGTGAAAAAAGAGACATCTGCCTGAGGAAGGGGTGCAGCAGGAGGACTAAACGAGAACTCATTAATTCAGAATCCAGATTTGAGGTGAGTATCATTCACAGGCAGGTGAAGCGGGGCTGACCTTTTCCCAGGGAGATGAAAAGGAATCTCTCTCTCTCTCTCTGTCTCTGTCTCTTTTTCTCTCTCTCTCATTCTCTCTCCACCCCTTCTCTCTCACACTCACTCACTCACACACACACACACACAGGTGTGGCACTAACACAGAATGTTCTCTGGCAGTGTATAAAGTACTGTTCTCTACCTGCCTAAAGCTGCTCAAAAGCCACTGATGAGTATGACACACACACACACACACACACACAGTTGCCTGGTCGACTACCCCGTTTGCCTCAACACTGTCACTCATCTGCATTTCAGGATGCCGAGATAAAACAAAGTTGACACGCTCACAATAAACCTCCTTCTGTAGCCTTGAAAGACATATGAGTCAGTGAAACTACTTGGCGGAGCTTTTGCATTGCCCTTGTAGGCGTTTTGATGCAGACCATATTTATCAAATTGATGACCGTAAACGTCCACTTCAAGGGGACAGTGTGGAGTGGACCCACCCCCCCAGAGTTTTTGGGCGGTTTTTGGACTTCTGATGAATAGGTGTCCAGATGGTCCAGGGTCTGTGCAGTACAGTACAGTATGGGCCTCCTGATGCCTTAAGAGCATTACCCAACACTCATGGGATCTCTTAATGGGGTCTCTCTGTTCGCAGGTCCGCCTCCCATTATGAGGCTGGTCATGCGGTCAGTGTTAAGGGCCGTCCACACCAAGAACGATAACTATAACGATAACTATAACGATAACTATAAACAAATGTCGCTGTGTTAATATGAATGACAACGTTCACATATAAACCATAGCGATAACGACATGAAGAGCGATATCGTTGGCGATCACTTTCAGAACGACATTGAGAACGTTAAAAAGCTAACAGCCAATCGGAACGATTTTTGAGAACGATAAAAAGCCAACAGCCAATCGGAACGATTTTGAGAACGATAAAAAGCTAACAGCCAATCGGAACGATTTTGAGAACGATAAAAAGCTAACAGCCAATCAGAATCCATCACATTTTAGCCATCAACATTAATTATCACGAGGAGAGACTTTTTTATCGCTGGTCAGAGTGAACATTTTTATCGTTATGGTTATAGATACGGTTATAGTTATCGTTCTTGGTGTGAACAGCCCAACGCAACGCAGGATATGCGATCAATCTACCACAGTGCAGGACACAACGCAGGATATGCGATCAATCTACCACAGTGCAGGACACAACGCAGGATATGCGATCAGTCCACCACAGTGCAGGACACAGCGCAGGAAATGCGATCAGTCCACCACAGTGCAGGACACAGCGCAGGAAATGCGATCAGTCCACCACAGGGCAGGATATGCGATCAGTCCACCACAGTGCAGGACACAACGCAGGCCACACAACGCAGGACGTGCAGTCAGTTTAACACAACGCAGCTTTCACAAGCCATGAACTGGGCTGACGGCACATAGCATTTCTTAAGCTATTATAAATGAATATACTGTACATATCCATTGAAATTGTACTCTACAACTAGTCTGGCTATCACCATACTAAGCTCAATCGTTTAAGATTGAACATTAGTCTGGGGAGTCGGCGCTTTATTTCTACTGCACAAGAGGCGTGATCAATGGGCATAGTTCAAATGACTCTGTACGGATTTGGATAGTCCTTCAACCAAATCAGACCAATTATTTGTGTGCACCTTTTGGATAAGCTAGTTTGTAATTGGACCCAGAAGATGGACAGGAAGCAGGAGAGATAGATGGCCGGCAGATCAGGTGGGTTTACATACACAGCTACAACAGCAAGAACAACAAAAAATGCTTCCACCCAAAAGATGAACTTCTTTCAAAGTACAACAAATTGGTTTGCAATGACTGATCTCCTGCAGATGTGAAGCACGGGCCGTTCTCTGGGAGAGGCTCGCTACCCAGGGGCTCCACGCCTCTCTCATTTCCACCTGCGCTTCCCTCGGATTAGAACCACTTCTAAGTGGAAAAAGACTGCAGCGCAATTATGATCAGAATTATGGGGAATTGTAATCTTCCCTGTGAGTGGCAAGAATTCTTATCTGAAAAAAGTGTAATTTCATGGAATGTGAAGCTGCATGGCAAGAGTAGAATGTGTCGGAACTGTTCCATTCCAATGCTTATCTACAGTGGGCTATTGACCCATGCAGTGGAACAACTCATTTACAATACTTTTAGCTTTTGACAATTTAATTTGCGTGTAATCAAATGAGCAGGAACAATTTGACCTCAGACTAGGAGTCCACTTTGAGAACAACATAAATCATTCTGGAATGTCAGGTTCACATTTTCTGTTTCATGTTGCTGGCATGAGGGATGTGAACTTTCAGAACCCTGCAAGTGTGACATTCAGAAGAACTTAAAAGCCAATTCGCCAAATTGACAACAAAATGACTCAAAATGTCACATATACAAGTCTAATCAGAGAGCACGAGTTGAAGTGAAATGAATTCAAAGGTCATTAATCATGACCCATTTCACAGGCACATGATTCAGATTCCCATAATGAAGGGTCAAAGGTCATTAATCATGACCCATTTCCAGTGTTGGGGGTAACGCGTTACAAATAACGCGTTAGAGTACTCTTAAGGGTTTTTTTCAGTAACGAGTAACTTAACGCGTTAGTTTTGCTAATTCAGTAATTAGTAACTCGTTACTTGCCAAACTAAGCACTCGTTAGTACTCCGTTACTTTAAGAATGTCCCTGCCTCGATAAAGAAAATTATTAAAGTCCTTTCGTCAGATGCGCTGCTGTCTGTGCTCCTGGCCCTTCTCGTTCTGTTTGTGTGTGGGTGTGGTGTGTGTGGGTGTGTGCGCGCGCACCTGTTTGCTACGTATGTCACTCCCGGCAAGATGGCAGAGAAGACAGCTTTAGATACGTGGAGTCCCAGGCATAGGAGATGTTTGTTGTCAAGACATGAAACATACCGACTGGACTTAGGACATCAGCAGGAATGTCCGTGTCTGTGCATGGTGCCCACTGCATTGGCTATCTGAAGTTATCGTGAGTGACCATTTTCTTATTTCGGGAAAAAAACACCTGTCTAGCTTCTGTATAAGTGAAAGGTGGAAGGTTGAATCTGCTCTCTTGGTAACAGTAATACACACCTCTGCATCTTGTTACAAAACAACGCGCATCTACAATTATTGTCTATGATTTCCTTTAGATCGATAGATATATTGCGCAACTTTCGGACCGCCCCCCCCCCCCCCCGCACGCGCCTCTCCCCACAGGCATTTTGTTGGTAACGCAGGAGTACTCTAACGCGTTATTTTTATTAATGGGAAACGTAGTAACGTAACGGGTTACTTTTAATTGATACTAACGCAGTAAAGTAACTAATTACTTTCAAAAGTAACTATACCCAACACTGCCCATTTCACAGGCACATGATTCAGATTCCCATGATGAAGGGCTTTCCCTCTGTCACCGCAAAGTATTAGACAGCGATTTGCTAATATTATGACTCCCTGTCCATTACCGATCAAAAACAAAAATATATCCTGAAAAACATGCGAAACAGGGGGGAGCTGTGAGGTGTTTTAGGCTATAAAAGAACTGATATGCTATAAAGAGCATTGAGTGATTGAGTGATATGGTCAGTGTCTTCACATTGCAGTTGCTTTTTCCACTGTAGACCTCTGCAGACTGATCAAATTCCCTTACCTTTCTCTGTACAAAGTCCATGATGTTTTTGAAGTCTAGATCGTCATAGTAGTTGACCATGCCTTTGCGGATGTTCTTGTTCAGCAGCTCCATGGTCTGCACAGAGGGGACAAAACAGCACATGAGGGTAGATGACTCCGTGGCCATAATTCACTTGCTCTTCACTCTTTCATTCATTACGCACTCCAGACACAACACAACGCTGTGGCTGCTAGAGCTGTTGTTTGAAAAATCGAAATGACATAATAACACATAACTCTTCTTGGCCCTGTCTACAACATCAGACAAACAGCTCTCCCCTGTGTGTGACCCTTGGGACACACACACACGCGCGCGCGCGCGCGTGCACACACACACACACACACACACACACACACACACACACACACACACACACACACACACACACACACACACACACACACACACACACACACACACAACACACACAACACACACAACACACACACACACACACACACACACACACACACACACACACACTAAAGGCCATGGCTTCCATCTGACCAAGGTCATGCAGCCTCTCCATACTCAGCCGCTGCTCAGATGGCGGCCACCAGTGAGCCTGAGCAGCTCCTCTTGTCATGAATATTTGAGGCGCGAGCTGGACGAGCAGGCTCAGCACGAGGGACCCAGACACTGAGGAATGACCTCAAAGTACACAAAGACTAAGCCTAGCAGGGGCCTGACCTCTTAGGATTGGCTAGCCTCGCGGGCCAGGCCTGGTGCCTTGGCACTGTTAACTGCTGAAGTATTTCCGTGCTGGAAAAAGGCGCAAAAACATGTGCGCCTATGACGTCTCAAACAAAAAGTGGCAGAAATATGTTCATCGTGGGAGAGGGAGATTTTAAATGACAAAAGTGTTAAGCACAGAGGAAAATGGCTCCTCAAAATGATTCCGGCAAAGGCTCCGCTGTAATGAGCATAATTGTAATAACATGGCCTGTTCTCTGTGCTCTTCTTGAGTGCGCCTTGTTCTGTGGAGGCTTTGTAAGAGGCTGACTAATGCATTCACAAACAGTTGTTGCTCTCGACTCTTGAGCTACTATTATAGTCGGAGACATCAGGGAACAGGATGCTGGGGAATGGCTCTTACCTGGTGTCTGAACGCGAGGGCCAGGATTCCTCCGAGGAGCTCCAGAATCAGACACACAGTCAGCATGTACAGAAACTGTAAGGCAATATTCACACTGGGGTCATGAAAGGGACTATGCAAAATGAACTATGATAATTATGATTGTTATGATTACATAGTCACATAATTCACAGTTGATAAACATGGCCTGACATTGCACTATAGAACATTTTCTTCACTCATACAATAGGCTGCATAGTAGCCTATTAGATTCTCTTAAAGGCACCCTTAAAACCCCTTTTTTACCTTGACATAACGCTTTCAAAATCATTTTGATGCCACATGGGGGAAGTGGTTGATCACTGCTCTCCCATACCCACATCCACAGCTGAAGTGCCCTTGAGCAAGGCACATAACCCCTCACTGCTCCAAGAGTGCCGCTGTAACAAGGCACCTCACTGCTCCGGGTTAGTGTGTGCTTCACCTCACTGTGTGACACTAAATTCCTAGTAGCCTATACTTGGCCGAAAAGCCTGATTTACCATTTTACAGATTAAACAAAAAAAGGAGGCAGTGAGTATCTTTCCCTCCTATCACAGATGGAAGACCAGCCTACATTCCTACACCCCTGGTCAATAACAATCCTGCAGCCATAGATAAGCACCACGGGTTAATAAGAAATGGATGACCTTACAGTCCATCTCTGGCTACGTATAACCATAACCATGCTTGTGCTATGTGTTTGGGTGCTTTCCCATGATTAGTACACGTCAGTGTGTAGCCCTACTGTACCACTCTGTAGCAATAACTCAGTCCAGGCAGCACAGCCACGCTGATCTATTCTTGATAAAGTGGAAGGTCATCCATTCACATTCAGGGCGAATACAGGGGGTTGAGCATGTTAAAGAGAAAATATGCAGGTTTGGCCATTTCTTTGCTTTTTTCTCGTTTTACGCTTGCAGGTTTCTCTTCAGAGTTTCTCCTACAGCTTTAACGTATATATTTCGCAACAGTCCTTAATCGGTTAGTCTGTATTTTCATGAGCATGATCGCGAGGCTGCAAGACTTTCTGTTTGTCAGTGCACCGGCCCAACGGCCCAAAGTTGCAAGCGTGTTTTTTCTGCTCATAGACGCTAGGTGGAAGCGAAACGGCCTGACTCTGAGGATAGCATAGTTCCCCTTTAGAGTTAGTATAGTACTGAGTATGTTAGTATGCTTCTCATGAACAGTACCTGCTCAAGCTCCTTCTCCCTCTGAGTTTCTAAATGTTCGTTCGTGATAACGGTTAGCCTGACCAGCCAGACCCACATCCGGGCGTCTAGATTCCTTGGCTAGATAACAGTGGCAATTAGTGGCGATTAAGTCCAACACCACAGGGCTAATCGTTAGGTACAAATACCTCGAATCCACTGCAAAGTCTGCAGGATGTTTTTGGGACTGACCCCCCCCCCCCCCCCCCCCCCCCCCCCCCCTTGCTCTAAGTGTCTTTGTGCAGAACATCTACCGGAAACCTGATGTCTTTTAAGTCCTTGAAGATAAACTCTCAGCTATTTCTCTCTGGCAAAATATGTGAATGGTATCATTTGATTTATACCGACATCTGGAACATAGGGGAATGAGAAAACTCACTTCCTCACCTCAAAAGCACGGCTTACTGAAGGGTGAACTGAAGCTCTATTTCCAGTATGGGTTCATCATGTCCTTACAACTAGTGATGTGTGTCTTGACTTCTACCCCATCTTCTATGTGTGTCTTCTACCACTCAAGCCTAGTTTGTACATACGCATCGCAAGCATCTTGCCAAGTCCCATTAATGTCGGAGTCATATCAATAACCCAGTTATGACCCAAAACCCTTCAAAGCCATCATGCACTTTAAAGTCACACGCTTCAGACACAGATAGGACTGCCTCGCTATTCAAGAACTCATCTGATGTCATAATCATACCCATCCAAGTTTGTGATTAAAACTTCATAACTGATTAAATAGTGACTAAAAATGCTACAGGTTGTGGTACTGACTGACTGACTGACTGACTGACTGACTGACTGACTGACTGACTGACTGACTGACTGACTGACTGACTGACTGACTGAATGACTGAATGAATGAATGAATGAATGAATGAATGAATGAATGAATGAATGAATGAATGAATGAATGAATGAATGAATGAATGAATGAACTGATCCAAGGGATAATTTCATTGCACTTTAAAACAGGTGCAGTCCACTGGTCTAAAAAGATCACAATCAGCACAACCTGCAAAGCGTCATACCTAATGGATCTGACCTTTGGAGCCGCGTGTCTCCAAACAGTCTCCAAAGTCTCCAGGGTACCCAGGATATGGCCAGCTGTGCAGCTGACCTCTGCAGGGTACCCAGGATATGGCCAGCTGTGCAGCTGACCTCTACACAACGGATTAGAGCCCCTATGGCATCGTCATCATCATCTTCATCTTCACACCAGTCGATAGCTATACTGTTGAGTAGCAGCTCAGACCCCCATAATTACAAGCTTTGTACAGGGTTTAGACACCTGTGATATTGAACTCTGATAAAAGTAATCCTGTGTGAACTTGAAGGCACAATACCGAGCTTTATTTCTTTATTTTCAGATATTGAAAAAGTGGAAAGAAACTATAGCACAGGTGCAGGAACGGGAGGATAGAGAAGCTGTGCAGCATTTCTTAATAAACCGCTCACAAAAAGTAAGGAAACTTGACTTTGGCCCATTATATCTCCCCTTTAGTAACACCAACCAGTAAAGTGTTTCATATAATTTTTATCGTTGATTTGTCACCTTTACAATGAGGTATAGCTTGTAAGCATAGGGCAATCATGGAATGAGCAACACAAGCAAACGTGTAAGTAGTGCCAACGAAAAATGTGCCAAAATGGCCTGTTATGCTGTTGGAATTCACCTTTGTTACTTGAAGCATTGACGATTGCACTCTCCCACAGAAATGAGGAAAACAAAACATGTTAGGCATACATTTGTTCATTTTATACTCAGTGTCAGGGTCCTCAGTAGTGTGTAGAGGATCCATATGCAGCCACAACAACTTGGCACCTTCTTCTCATGCTGGTCACCAACCTGGCTACATTCTCCTGTGGGATGGAATTCCATTCCTCGATAAGGATCTGTTGTCAGCCAACCTGGTTTTGTTGGTGACTCTGGCACGTACAGCACGCCCAAGCTGATCCCACAAGTGTTCACGGCAGGCCATTCGATCCTCTCCACTCCCAAATTCTGGAGGTACTCTGATGATCCCAGCTCTATGGGGGCGAGCGTTGTCATTCTGGAGGATGGCAATTGGTCCCATATTCTGGAGATATGGAATTGCCACTGGCTCCAGAATCTCATCCCGGTATCTAACTGCATGATGATTGCCTTCAATGATAACAAGGTCTGTCTTTCCAGTTAGAGTCACCCCACAGCAGAATGTAAAGCCAGGTTGGTGACCTGCATGAGAAGAAGGTGCCAAGCTGTTGTGGCTGCATATGGATCCTCTACACGCTACTGTGGACCCTGACACTGAGTATAAAATGAACAAATGTGTGCCTAACATGTTTTGTTTTCCTCATTTCTGTGGGAGAGTGCAATCGTCAATGCTTCAAGTAACAAAGGTGAATTCCAACAGCATAACAGGCCATTTTGGCACATTTTTCGTTGGCACTACTTACACGTTTGCTTGTGTTGCTCATTCCATGATTGCCCTATGCTTACAAGCTATACCTCATTGTAAAGGTGACAAATCAACGTTAAAAATGATATGAAACACTTTACTGGTTGGTATTACTAAAGGGGAGATATAATGGGCCAAAGTCAAGTTTCCTTACTTTTTGTGAGCAGTTTATGTCTCCGCAATCGCAGCATCCTGGATCTATCTCATTTCTCAAATCAGGTGTAATTAAAGACTTAGGCTTAATAAGCATACCACAGCATACTGTGACAACCCTGTAACACTGTGAGCCTTTCATTATTTCCCCCCCTACATATTATAACCTACTGGTCATGCACTGGAAGACTAATTTTAGAGGATATCTATAATATGTAGAAGGTCGGTGAAAAACTAAGATAATTCCAGGATGGATATTCATCTTGACTGTGCTGTGCACATCTACGCTGTATATAAAAATACTAATGACGAAAACAACTGCCTGGACAAAATCTTTTAGCTAGTTTAATATGACAGGCATTGAGGAGTTACTGTAGCTCAATGCTTCCATATGCCACACGATAGCTGTATGCAGATGTCATGCAGAAGGACTTTCTGCTTAATGACAGACTTGGCACTTTACCCCAACAACTTAGGACCCTTATCTTTCAGTCTGAGTGAAACTAAACGAGTAAAACTCAAAGACCATTCTTCCAGCGCAGCTTCACTAAGCCCTGGTGTGTGTATGGAGGAGAGTTCCGTCAACTCTGCAACTCAAGTGGTTTAAGAGCAACAGAAAGTTGTAGACTGGAACAAAAAGAGAGATAAAGAGCTGAGCCTTGCACTCTTCCTGAAAGAGATGCGCTGTGTGAGGAATTAATCATATTGCCCGCTAGAAAAAACACATTGAGCAGCGTTTTCATGGGAAAGGTCAGTGGCTGAATTAAGTGCCAGAAAAAGTATTTTGAGAAGCAGGCAAGTCGAGCCTCAAAGCTTTTGGCTGCATCTGGAGTGCAATTTAAGCATTGTTTGCAGAGCACATCATTTGTTTCATTCAAATGTATGGGCTGCGATCACGTCTGCTATAGCCAATTGCATTGATGATAACGGAGGCCAATGATTGCAGCATACGCTCTGTGAATGGAGGGCTTCAGTTCGGTGCCTGGTGCATTGTAGCTAGCCTATATGGAAGGTGATTAGTGGATATATTGATTCTCAGTGTCCATCGTCCAGCAGCCGCTACCTTCATGATTACAGAGAAGCTCCAGAAACGCACTTGAAGGCCCCTCACAGTGCAGAGTGGGAATGAAGCCTTAGTGGAGGCTTGATGAGCTTTAGGGCTTCACAGCGTTATTTTTCAGCCTGTTTTAGAGGTGATTACTTACTTACTAATACATATACAGTGAGGAGAAAATTTATTTGATACCATGCTAAAGTTGCCTAAAAAGAGGAATATAAAATCATCAATTGACAATTGATCTTAATGTCTTAATTAAAAAAAATAGTAAAAATAAAACCGCTAAGCACCCCAATTTTCTTTGTGATTGAAGAATGTTTCGTAAAGAAATAAATGTTCTTCCTGAATGCTAGGGGGAAGGAAGTATTTGACCCCCAATGTAACCCTATGGGAATTTAACACATAGGGTTAACATAGGGGCAGGCAGATTTTTATTTTTTAAGGCCAGCTATTTCATGGATTCAGGATATTATGCATCCTGATAAAGTTCCCTTGGCCGTTGGAATTAAAATAGCCCCACATCATTACATACCTTTCACCATAGCTAAAGATTGGCATGGTGCTTTTTCCAGTAGGCCTATTAGCCTGTTTGATGCTCATTGAGCTCAATGCAAATCAACAGGCTAATAGGCCAACTGGAAAAAGCACCATGCCAATCTCTAGCTATGGTCAAGGATATGTGATGATGTGGGGCTATTTTAATTCCAAAGGCCAAGGGAAATTTATGGGGATGCATAATATCCTAGATCCATGAAATAGCTGGCCTTTAAAAATAAAAATCTGCCTGCCCCTATGTTAACCCTATGTAATTCCCATAGGGTTACATAGGGGGTCAAATAATTCCTTCCCCTAGCATTTAAGGAAAACATTTATCTATTTACAATACATTCTTCAATCACAAAGAAAATTGGTGTCCTTGGCGGTTTGATTTTTACTATTTTTTTTTTTAATTAAGGCATTAAGATCAATTGTCAAATGATGATTTTATATTCCTGTTTTAGCATGGTATCAAATACATGTGCTCCTCACTGTATATATCCTTTTTTGATCCTGTGAGGGAAATTTGTTCTCTGCATTTAACCCATTTTAACCAAATTAGTGAACACACACAGCACACAGTGAACACACAGTGAGGTGAATCACACACTACCAGCGGCACTCGGGGAGCAGTGAGGGGTTGGGTGCCTTGCTCAAGTGTGTGTGTGTGTGTGTACAGTATGTGCTCGGGGAGCAGTGAGGGGTTAGGTGCCTTGCTCAAGCCCCGAAGCCCTAACCAGTAGGCCACGGCTAGCTGTGCTTCATAAACAAAAGCATGTCAATCAACCCCTTTAAGGATTAGTTCACTAATGCCACTTCCACATTCTATGCCATTTAAACTTGCCTTACCACCGCATCACATGTTCCTGCACAACAAAGCATCCCACATAGCCCACATGGCCTCTTACTTACACGTGGTCCAGATGGGGTGTCTACCGAGCCAATCATTAGCTTACTCTTAGGCTACTGTTGTAAAACAAGCATTTCTATGGGTGAACTAGTGAACCATATCAAGTCAGATATACTTCAAGATCATGTCATTGAAAAACTACTTTAAAACCCCTAAAAAACACTCGGTATAGAGATGATAAAGGAGGTACCAGATATAAAATGCCCGGTGGCTTTGTGATAACAATCTTTAATTTACTCATCAAATATACCAATCCCAAATAATATAGTTGGAGATATTTTATGGATTTTGGTGGAGTGGTTGTGTGCACATCCTACGGTATGTTCGTGCCTGAGGTACAGTAGACCCAGACGGGTCGAAACATCCCTGCTTTAATAACAATTTGGGAATACACTCAGGTTTTTGATTGGTGTTTAAAATTACCCCTTCTAAAAAATATATGGATTCAATGTTTCCCAATAATTCCCAATGTGGTCCAACTTTGACAATTTTCTAATGGACTGAACTGAAGAGTGAATGCACATTTCTGCTCTTGCTGCTCACAGTAACTGAATAACTTCTTCACAGCCATATAACAAGAGTGTGTCTGTGAGAAAAGGAGTGAGTGTGTGACTACATTATGTGGCACCTAAAGGTGTGTGAATGCATGTGTGAGAGTGAGAGAGCAAGAACAAGAGTGGAAAAAAGATGGAGAAGAAGGGAGACTGTGTGTGTGTGTGTGTGTGTGTGTGTGTGTGTGTGTGTGTGTGTGTGTGTGTGTGTGTGTGTGTGTGTGTGTGTGTGTGTGTGTGTGTGTATGTGTGTGTGTGTGTGTGTGTGTGTGTGTGTGTGTGTGTGTGTGTGTGACTGGCTGTGTATATACTCTGTGTGCGAGTTTATGTGGCAATAACATGAAGGACTGTATGAGTTATAACATGAAAGAGTGTATGAGTTATGACTTGTTATTACTGTCAACTCCCAGCAACCTATGGCAATACCATACACACCTCTGTGTGTGTGTGTGTGTGTGTGTGTGTGTGTGTGGGGGGGGGGGGGGGTATGTAATCACTTCTTAGTAAAGGAGTGAGCCCTCCAGGAGCTGCAGGACTCACCACTTTGAGCAGGCTCAGGTTGTGTGTGTGTGTGTGTGTCTCACCACTTTGAGCAGGCTCAGGTTGTGTGTGTGTGTGTGTGTGTGTGTGTCTCACCACTATGAGCAGGCTCAGGTTGTGTGTGTGTGTGTGTGTGTGTGTGTGTGTGTGTGTGTGTCACCACTTTGAGCAGGCTCAGGTTGTGTGTGTGTGTGTGTGTGTGTGTGTGTGTGTGTCTCACCACTATGAGCAGGCTCAGGTTGTGTGTGTGTGTGTGTGTGTGTGTGTGTGTGTGTGTGTGTGTGTGTGTGTGTGTGTGTGTGTGTGTGTGTGTGTGTCTCACCACTTTGAGCAGGCTCAGGTTGTCCCTGAGGGAGGCCAGCACTCCGATGAAGGACACGATGAACATGACCACGCCCAGGAGGATGAGGATGATGGCCGGCGCGAGGAAGGCTCCCTGCAGGGTCTTGTAGCGCTGCCGCTCCACCTCCGCATAGATCCCGATGGCCAGGATGAAACCACCAATCAGCTGCCAGAACAAAGACACAAGATGCTGGGTGGCTCGCAAGGGGAGTGTGTAGCGTAGTGCAGTCAAGGTGTGTAGAACAGGGGCAGCCTGGGTGCAGTGACGCATGCTCAGGGGTGCCACAGAATAGTAGAAGCCTTGATCATTCATTGAAACGTGTCTTTATTATTATTATTTTTCAATTCTTTTAAATATTAAAAATACAATTTCAAAATACAGTTGTGATAGAGGTACAGATATTTTTTTTGCACTTTAGTTGAAGGCCTATTCTTGATTTTGTTCTGTTAATTTCTGTTATTAAAAGTTATATTAAATGATTTTGAACGAAAGAGAGTGGTTCATTTGAATAAAACAAATATGAGATAAACCTCACCTTCTCATACTAATGCTATAATAAAAGCATTTATGGCCTATCCAAAATACAAGGTTAAATAAAATGGCATGGAAGTACAAATAACACACAAAGCAGGTTGAGAGTAAAGGGGGGGGGGGGGGGGGGGCAGGGGGAGCCGTGGATGGATAGAGATACGTTTAAGGGTGCCCTGAGCCAGAAACGCTTGGGAACCACTGCTGTAGAGTGTGTGTCGTGTGTGTCGTGTGTGTCGTGTGTGTCGTGTGTGTCGTGTGTGCACTTTCAAGAGGTAGAAAAATAAACGGCTAATAGCATGTTTGTAACTTCATTTATTTCAGATTTATTAAAAAGGGACAATGCATATACATTAAGTGCTATGAAGTAAATGTGGCAAAATTAGCCAAAAGGCTGTTTTATATCTGCGGTACCCGTACTGATGTTAAGTGGATAACAAATATTTGTTCAAAAAATACATTAAATTAGAGCAAAATCTATAACATATAAGAAATAATAAAAGATTTAAAAGAGGTAGGTTCATGCAACGTTAAATGTAGTCTATTCTCAGCTCACTCTGCCACTTCATTTCTTAATGAAACATGTGCATGCACATGTGTGATGTGGTTCAACATGTGTGATGTAGGCTACGCTCTTGCTTCTAAGTTTAGATAAAGGTGTCAGAAGGGTGAGGATAAATAAAACATTCAAATGTAATGATGGAAACAGTCCTGAAACAGTACTGTACACCACACTGATTCATCTCTGACAACTCACTCCACTGGGGAAAACATGCAGAATTTCACTTTCCATTTAGCCAAGTCTAACTTTATTATATCCAATTAGCCTACTGCAACTGGCTACACAAGCGTCAACGCAGCCTGAAAATAAATTCAATGCTGTATGGTATGCAAACCTCATGCAGTCTCTT
Organism: Sardina pilchardus; assembly: GCF_963854185.1. Classification (NCBI taxonomy): domain Eukaryota; kingdom Metazoa; phylum Chordata; class Actinopteri; order Clupeiformes; family Clupeidae; genus Sardina; species Sardina pilchardus. Next base: position 3,992,508 of record NC_085011.1, on the reverse strand, counting down.
TGGGAGAGGCAGCCACATGGCGGGAGCTGCATAAATGAATTAACACTTAAATAGGGCCACCATATGGTGAGCAGGCCAGAAAAGGCCTGGGCACCTCCAATCTCCTCTCCCCTCACCCAGAATGCCTAATATGAACAGATGGGCAGATGGACACCCTAAAAGGCACCATTTTCTGCTTTGGTGAAATGTCATTTCTATTGAGTGACTCACATTAGTATCCAAAATGGGCTGTATGCATTAGCTGGCTGACAATGCTAACACACCACGCTCATGTTAACATGGCTTCTTAGGTCTGCTGACGCTGGTCTCTCTGACTCACACTAATGCTCAATTAAATCATTAGCCGCAGCGCTAACGAAATCGACTAATTATAATGTGCGGCTCTTATTAAGTAAGCGGCCGCTGTGTGTTTTGGTTAAACACCCCACACAGCTGGTAGTTTGGAGATGTTGGGCACGGGATGTGTGTAATTTAGGTTTCACATCTGGCCGCTGCCTTGTCTTATTCTATTCTCCTGTTGTTTTCCCGCTGCCTTCTAAAGGAGGCAGGTAGGCTATACAAAAAGGAAACAGCCATCTGCATTTACTGAAGCCACATTAGAGCCCATATGGAGAGCACTTGAGGGCAGCCGTTATTAGACATCAACAAGCAAGCCAACTCTTAACTCAGACGCGGCTCTGCATGGCGCGCTAGATCAGCACCGGCCGTTACCACTGTGGATTGCGATGTGATGTTCCACGGCTAATTTCAGCACGCTGTGCCAATGTACCCTCTCTCACTCACTTCAGCCTTCGTGTTCATTCGAACAGGACACTCCGCATTAATTACAGTGGGCTACACTGACTGAGAGATGTTGCTCTTCTCTATTTTTGTTCACCATTGCTGACTCAGAAGCTGGTCCTCATACAGTATAGTTCTGCAGCCAGCTTTGAATAGCAGATTTACCTCACAGAAGTCATATCATTGACACGAATGTCAGAATTTAGGGTGCAGTCAGTGAGTCTGGTGAAAGGTTGTTGATATTGAGCTCAACAGCTTATCAAACAGCCATCTCATCTGTGCTCCAACGGCAATGTCTCCCAATGGCAAAGAGGGGATTGTATGAAAACAACAGAGAAGCAATTAGCTGAATTTAATTTAAAAAATGGCCTTGGATGAGATCCGCAGGCCAAACCTTTGGCACAACAATTGCTGTTTTTCCCCCAAACTAATGACTAAGGGAATGGTTTGACTTCTGGATAATAAAGCAATCGAAACACCGTTCAAATCAAGCGAAGAAACAGTCAGCTGCTTCTGTGGATAACAGATGATCAATGAAATCCCTTGATATAATCGAACACCCCCTCAACAACGGTTGGAACACAGGCTGTCTATCAGCTATTGCGAGTCAGTCAGCAAAAAACAAAACAAAACAAAAAAAACAACTAAACAAAAAAAAAACCCAAACAAACAAGCACAAATACACAGGAAATCACATGATGAGGCCTCTGAAAAGACCACAATCTGGGGCGGTGGGTAGAGGTAGGGGGGTGGTGTGGGGTGACGCACACCCTGGGAAACCTATCAGCTTTGAAAGCTGTGACACATCTGTGACACATGCATGATGTGAATGTAGATGTGCCTGTCAGACATGAAGCTCCTGTCCTATGTGACTATGTTACGACAAAGACTGATGGCTGATGGGTTTCCTGAGTTAATAATGGCTCTCTCAAATTGCATCCTTCCAAGCGCAATAAACGCTTCCAATTTAGCCCTCACAAAAGGCAGACGTACAATGGGAGGTAAAATAGGTTATACCGAACACGTTTGGAGCCTTTGAGTTTACGACCAAGATTTTAACAAAGTTTAGAAGTGCGTCATGAGGCCGAAACTGAGTGCACAAACAGCCCTCGTTCCAAACTACTTCTGCCATCATCGCAAAGCCTCTCCTGTGGCCACAGCAGAAATGACTCAAGGAGCTGACAAAGTGTTTCAAACAATTTCAGACTTATGTGTAGGAGTTACACACACCAAATCCCTGTTTAACAACAAAAACGGAATGCCATTAACCAAAATTAACAGCTTTAGGCAATACCTCATTGGTAAACAGACAAAACAGTGCTGAGGGGAGACGCTCTCAATACTTCTTTTTCATATATATACATGCATATTCACCCTCATTAGATATGATTCACCAGGGTTTTGAACATTACATCTTGCAGCTTCGATGAATAAATATATTATCGGCAAGTGACATAAAGCATTATGCCAAATAGATACAAAATAAACATGTAAAATAGATCTCACTAAAATGGTAGCTTCTCACACATGGACTGAACTAGTTTAGCCAACCCAATTACCCAGGGGCCTTGAGGGGTTGCACAGGCATGCAGATATGCACAGATCTGAAATGCCTACAAGTCAGTGTCACATACTGTAGACTGTGATAATAATCTCACAGTGTCAACAGTCTAGAATGCAAACATGCCTGTGTGTGTGTGGCATCCATATTGAGTTGAGTTTTGAGATATGCAAGGTCTAGCCAATTGAGACTTACTTGTACTTAAAGGCCAACTCTTAGTTAAGAATAACCTAGAGTCTATTTTTGGATGATGATGAGAGTAAATGTTGGTTGAGGACCAAAACAAGTTTAATCAGTGGACTTTGAGTAAGGCCGGAATATGCATTTACAACTAAATAACATACTAGCAAAACCCTAAGTGGAAGCTTCACTATGTCAAAGTAAGTCTTTTTTTAAGCCATTAACTAAGCTCCTAAAAAATATCACCAATCATTACCCACAAATTGAAGCATTTCTACCTATAAAAGTGGAAAAAAGGGTATAAAAAGGACTCTTTGTTCAGCCAGTGCATTACCTTACTATTATTCTGCTCGCCGACATCTTGTGAGAAGAAAGTCCACACAAGTTGATGACCTATTGTAACCATCCTGCTTTTGTGTCCATTAACAGCTTGTGCTGCATTTGATAACCGACTTATATGGACTTCTAGCAAGATGGTGGCGACCAGAAGAAGAATCTGCAGAAGTAATGCACTGACTGCCTAAACAGTCCTTTAAAAAAAAAAAAAAAATCACCTTTCAGTCCTTTTCTATCATCTACATTCTTTCTACATTTACATTTAGCAATTGCTTTTATCCAAAGTGACTAACGGCAACAATACTACATACTACTGCATATGTCAACTATATTCCAATATAGCATTGCAGACATCAGAGAGGTTCCTGGTGTGGATACACAAGCAACCACGATGCAGAAGTGATGGAACGCAGACGTAACGCAGACAGAACGCACCCGTCACGCAGTTGATGTGCCGGTAAATGAGGCGGAAGGCCTGACTAACAACAGAAGTATGGCACGTCGTGCATGTTGGCTGTGTTAACTGTCTGTTTTCATTTTGACACCCATGCTATCAGGTTAGTGCATTCACACTGCCTCCATGAGACGTGGCACTTCAGTTGTGCTGCAAGTGATCTGACAATAGAAGTATTGCCTGCAGTAGGCTATATTTTTCACGCAAGAGGGGAGTAAGCGTGTTGGAAGCAGTCCTGTAAAATGATCCGATGGAAGAGAATAGCAGCTCGTCAGCGGCCCAGCGTGAGAGCGGCTCCTGGCGTGAATGCACACACGCGACCGCACGGCAGCAGCGACAGAAGCCACACGCCACGGATCTGCTGTGTGAATCGGCCCTATGCTGCCATCACATGTTTGATTAGCTTGCTAAGCTAAGACGTATTACTGCCAAATATGTGCATTTCATTTAACATTTTGGATTTCAAAAAAAGACACTAAAATCCCCTGAAGATGAAATAAAAGATTTGCCTTTGTATTTATACAACTGCACTACAGAAGGAAAAACTGGATGTGTAGCCTACTAGATTTACTCGTACATCACTCTACTGGTTAATACAAAATGAGTAAAAATGTGTAAATATGTTGTGCTCTAGGCTGGGTAAACCCTGCCTGATCTGCTGGCCATTTGAGTCCAATCACAAAAGGATCGCTGGTCTGATTGGAAAGACTACCAAAAAGCGTACAGTCTTTTGAACAACAGTATGCCCATTGATCTTAAAAGAGCTTAGTATGGTGATAGCCAGACTAGTTGTGCTCTATTGTCTTGATGCAAATATGCTTGTGCTGGGTAACAGTTTAATAGCTGCCTATCTAATAATTAGTCACTGTTTCTTTAGCCATGCTCATAAAATAGGAAAGCAATTGCGGCATCACCCCTTGTTAGTTGAAGGTAAATAACGTCGCTATCAAAATATAATCAAAAACGACTTAGTAGTGGGCGTGCAATCTGAACATGATAGCAGCATGTTCTCAAGGACAGAATATTTGAAATGGTGCCAACTAATGTAAACAAAACTGCTCAAAGGCCTTATGAGAATGTGATAGTTATCTTTTTTTTCTTTAGGTCTACGTCTCTCATGGAATAAAACAGCAGAAATCATCAGTCAGTGGTGCACACCCAAAGACACTCTACCAGGAAGGGAAGTGCATGGTAAGTGCATGGTAAGTGCATGGTAAGTGCGTATTAAGTGTGTTATTTTGTTGGAAGTGTTAGGAGAGGAGGTATCCTTGGAGGAGTTGGGTCTTTAAGAGTATTTTGAAGACACAGAGGCTGAATCTCTCCCCTCACGGGCGTTCCCGTGAACTTTGTAAGGGCCTAGTAGTCTGGTTTTCACCATACTACGCTCAATCTTTTAAGATTGAACATTAGTCTGGGGTGGCTGCGCTTTGTTTCTACTGCACTTCGCGTCGCTTAAGTTTCGTTATCGTCACGTCACCGGCCAATAGTGTGCCAGGACTAGAGTATGGCCGTTTCTGATTGGAGCCAAAGGTTCTGGCAATAAACAGAGGAAATAGATCTGCTGGTTTCCAGCCTGAGCTGCTGGGCGAAATTCTAATTCCCCGGAAGTTCAGGCAGGGTTCACCCAGCCTAAGGGCTTAGGGCTGTCCCACTGCAAAACCGTGAAGTTTTTGAGGGTTCACTCACACTCTCTCAGTGCCCTTTCCGTACGTTGGCATCTATGCAGACTTTACTCAAGGGAATGACCAATAACTCATGGTGTTGTGACGTGAAACACAAGGTTAAACACAAGGTTAAAAGGAAGCTGGAAGGTTACAAAAAAACATTAGTAAACAACTGCCATCAAATGGAAACGTGTTTGCAACATGTTTTTGGTGGGATAGGTCACAGGTGCCGTCCCATTCCTGGGACTTTTGAACCCTTGCAGCCTCTCAAGCAGATGTCAGTTAAGTCTTTTGAGAAGTTCAGGGCTTGGACCTTAGGGATGACATGGGGATACAGCCAGAGTTTAGTTACCTAAGGTATGGCATGCATTTTTGTTTCAGAGCCGAGAGTAGCTTTGTGTGCCCAATACACTTAAGATATTAGCAAGCCTGCTGACTTGTCGGGCAGGAATTGAGCACAAAACAAAGCTATTTTACACTGTCATCAGAGCCCTTGAGCATTGGCAAGAATGTGTGAACAAGGGTGATGACCAAACTTGGACCGATGTGAAGTGTACAGTGGACACACAAAGGTTGGCCAAATGTTGGACCCTGACCTTCCCAGCAGTCTGCTGTGCACATTATGTCTAGGATTGCTGACACTTTTAGGAAACACTATAAGAGGTTTGCTGATACAAATCGGTTTTAGGTCAGACATACCGGAGACAGGGATAATTGCACTTATGTGTAAATTAAGTTTTTATATGGCAATCCATTTACAGCATTACACATTACACAAACAAGTATTAGATCTCCAAATTGAGCCAATCAGATAATTCCACTTTGAGGCTTTACAGCTGCAAGTATAGCCCAAGTGCAAACGGCTCATGATTTATTGCGCTCGCTGAGCGCTGGCATGGTGGTTTGTTTGGATTCTTCTTAATCTACAAGAGGGCCCATTCATCAACAGGAGGGCATGCACAGACACCAGTTGTGAGCGGATTACTAAAACGAACGATTAGCCAAATATGTCAGATTGCCGCAATAACACGATAGCCTGTCCAGGCATGTTTGCTGAGAGTTAAATTGAGGACTATAATATCCATGCACACGAAGCTCTTGAGGTCAACAATTACTTAATCCCACCAATGAGAAGAGCACAGGTATGCTGTCATGACGATTTTTGTGCTATCAATATCGAACCCCGTCAGGGCCAGACCTCAGGGCGGTTTGAAACCAGACAAGAAGTGCAGGTTGAGAGGGGATTTTTTTTTTTCCTTCAAAAATCAGCTATGAGTGTCTACTCTCTGCCAGCCTCCATGCTGAGAGGTCACTAAAGGGCAGAGAGAGCTGTGAGAATGCTGACCGGTTTGAACGGACTGAGAATGACCATCACAGAAGGCACAAAAGCATCGGACTATATGGGCTGGCTTTGTAGCGTGTGTAACAGTATGCGTTTGTGTGTGTGTGTGTGTGTGTGTGTATGTGTTTGTTTTTAAAGGCTGTTCAATGGTGGGATAACGTGGGCGAGTGGGAGGCCTGTTGATACCATGGCCATTGTGTATGCTGGTTGTAATGGCCCTGGACGTGTGTGGACCTGTTCCTATGTAGCGCTGGACTGCTAAGTGGTATAATGGAGAGATAGAGAAAGAGAGAGAGACAGAAAGAGGGAGAGGAGATGGAGAGAATGATAGAGGGAAAAAAGAGATGCAGTGAAAGAGACAGTGAGAAGAGAGAGAGGGAGAGAGAAGAGAGGGAGAAAGAGGGAGAGGAAAAGAGAGTGCGAGAGACATAGAGAAAGAGAGAGGGAGAGAAAGAGACAGTGAGAAGAGAGAGAGGGAGAGTAAAAGAGAGAAGAGAGAGAGAGAGAGAGAGAGAGAGAGCACAGTACACAGCACAGAGCAAAAAAGTAAAAAAAATAAGAGGGAGAGTGAGAATGAAAGAGTAAAAATAGAATAGAAAGAAAGAATGAAAGAATGTAATTAGGCTGATGAAAGGTTAAGCATGAAGACTTATAGACAGAAATTAAACATACAGTTTGCCCATGTTGTTAATGAATGGTATAATCAAAATGCAATCAACCACATTGTCACCTAATTGAGTCTGATTTAGATGCTGTGAATACCAGGCGATCGTTTCCCATACATTAACCCAAGGCCTGGTGATCTCAAGATTTCATGGGAAAACATGGCGACACAAAGATGCATTGAGATAACAAAACATGACATTAAACAGAGAGCGCTGTTTTTTGGAAGATTGAGTAGAAAGATCGATAGAAAGATCCTGGGGGGAAAAGTCGGCAAAGGCAATCATGCAAATTGTGGGAAATGAGACAGAAACACTCTCTCATGTATTGCAGCTGCAAACACCAAGTATGATTCATAACTTCTGTTCTGAGCTGCAAAAAAAGGGTAAGACATATGAACTCTTCAACTCCACAGCACTAATGGTGTACAGTAGCAGCCTTGCTTCAAAGGCATGTTGTGCTTTAGCCTTCATTAGTATCATAACAATCTTGTTATGTCTGTTCTGTTGATCTGTTGGGTCTAGTCATTTCAAACTCCACTTACACAACTATACAAACATGTACCGGCAGTCATTGACCATAAACAAAGTAAACTAAAGTATCCATTGATGAGTTCATTCATAATAATAGTTTCCAAAAATGTTCAGGTACCATTGGTGCTTCTCCTCCACATGTCAGATCGGCTGCTGATGTGAATCTACCATATAAACACAAGCAGGCAAAGAACAGAGCTGACTTTGTTGTCTAAACACATCCAGAGGGCATTCAATATACAGTACACACACCCTTTGCTCCAATTAATCAGTGTCACCATCTCAGGGTGTTTTGAAAGAACCAAACTCAGTCCACTATTAGTCTCCAATGATGGCACAGCCAAAGGTGAACCCACTAATATTTAGCAGCCTCTTAAGCTGTGGGTTCAATTCCCGGCTTCCGCCCTTGTGCCCTTGAGCAAGCCAAGGCAGCACTTACTGTAACCCCAATTTGCTCTGGGGACAGCGGCCCTTGTGTTATAAATTACAGTACATCCTGTATGTAAGTCGCTTTGGATAGAAGCACCTGCTACAGTAAATGAATATCTTTAAATGTAAATATTTCTGGTTGGCAAAAAAAGGAAGTCTCATATTGACTCTGTGAGATATTAGCCTACAGTATATATGACAATACAATAAAATAATGAGAAATCGCAGTTCCCTGATTTCTCTTGAAGTTAACAACAGAGAAATCAGCTTCTTAGAGGAACTGCATTGACCTAAATAAACCCACCGAAACTGAGAACCTTTTCATTTTAGCTCCTCAGCATGTTTTTGTTGACTGAGATTATGGACTGTCGGCTACTTCAATCTTCAATGGCTTTTCTCATGGCCCAAACAAGCTCGTTGAAGTTGTCAACTTCTAAATCTTACATCATCCACAAAATCCTGAGATTTATGACAGGCAAGGGAGAATAAGTCCAGTCTGAGTCACAACCAATATATCTCAGAGTGTTTAAATTCATACCACTCTAGGGAACAAACAATATCAGGTCCTCTTAAGTGCTGTGCTGCATTTTAAAGAAGCTCAGAAAAAAAACTACAAACAAAAATGTGAGGGTCAGAGGTGCTTATTAAAAATGAAATAAATATTAACTAAGACATTTAAAACAGCCCTTGCTGTTCCGTCTTACAAAACACCTGTCTCAAAGTAGCCTTGATTATCATCACAGTGACAGGCAGAAACACAACTGCAGTGTAAACAAATTATATTTAGCCAACTGAAGCACGCATGGCACAGCATGGCACACTTCCTCCACAACAAGCGTAAAATACGAGCCAAGCCTCTCGAGACAATAGAGACGATTAGAGGAACTATTGGTATAAGGAGCGGAGTGGCATCTAACCAATATATTGTGTTACTACTCTGTGCAAGGTTCTCTCATTTTTCTAAGCTCCACACAAGACATTCTTGACACACACTGATGTTTAATGATTAACGACTAACGTCTCCTGGACCGCGTCCATGTTATCAGGCTACTTAAACACTCAAGGATCTTGAATCACTCCACAGGCTTGTGATGTACACAAATCACAGCAGAGGGGATAGATGGTACACTTAAAGACTACCTAATGGCACGCTGAACCTGGTTCCCCAAACAATATTGGGCGAAGGATGTCACATGACTACAGGCACCACATGGTCTTATATGGCCTGAACTTCTATTTGTCTTTACAATGTTAACATTTACACATAAACTGGTCTGGCAGGTAGCCTACAACTCAATAAACTACACACACAGAACAAATGTGTTGAAAACAACACAAATTGCGTTGTTTTTAACATATCTCGTGTCCACCTTTGGACAAGAGAGTGTTGTTTTCTTTTTTATTTGTTACAGTATGTGTTGAAAACAACACAACCTGCATTGATTTTCTAACACGTCTCTGTGTCCAGATAGGGACACATTCGAGTGCACTACCACAACCCAAAAACCTCGGGTTATGAATCTTGTCAACTATGTCTTATTATTTTGAAAGCAAACACTGATGAGAATGATCATACAAGTATTATTTTATGGTTACAATCCACCACAAAACATACGAATGAACAGGTGCAACGAGGTAGCACCCTACCAAATAAAGATCCTGACATTTAGTTATTTCCCCACCACAAAACATTGGGTTAATAATAATAGCACCATGTTCAATGAATGAACGTCGTAAAAGACGAATTTACTTTGCGTTATCGGTTTTAGTCTATTTACCAATAATCTTCATACAACTTCTAACTAGCCTAATATGCTTCCGCGATAGCGTGTTTCACTTGATCAAACCAATGTCTGCAAAAAAACATCAAGCAGGCCCATTCGTCTACTACTCCCAGTCCCAATAAATGAATGACAGTTACAAAGATAGCCGCCTTACACATAACTCTTATCATCAAAGGCGGGGGAGGGTGTGGCTTCATTGGTAGTTTAACACACACAACGTAAAAACACACCGAAAGCAACAGGTCGACGCAAGAAACAATGTTGAAAAATACAATAACAGAAGGGAGTTTTGTTCTCTACAACATATGTATTTCAAAATACATGCTCAAGTCTGATTATGCCCAACCTGACCCAACCATAAGGCTACTGAATTCTACAACTCGTCACGAGCGCGGTCGCACTAGTTGCCACCACCTCTCCGAATACACGTCTCATCTAACTGAAATGAGAGACTCCCCATACTCACCCAGAAAATCGTGGAGTAAACGATGAGAGTGAATTTTAGAAAGATGTAAGAGCACCTTTCGCAGTACCTAACGTCTGACATGTTTGAAGAGCTCCGTCGCACCCCACGTCGGCAGATTCTCCAAACAGACACTTCCTGGTTCCAGCTCTCACCTGCAGCTTCAGTCGCGCCCCACGCGCGCGCCTACGGCTGAAACAGAAGCATCAGAGACGTTCAGGTGTATTATTAGGAGACGGTGGCTACTCAGGGCCTGACTTCATGTATAGGCTTCTACTTCCTGAATAAAATGGTTTTCTATCAGGAGATTCACCCGCAGCCTATTGGACTGGTGGCAATGTAATTTAAATAACAGTCAGTCGTCTAGTGCCTTTATTTGTCCTGTTCATAAACAATATGCTCTATTAGGCCTTAAATGGGAATGTCAGACGTAGCTAATGTAAACGCTTGGGGGCATCAACACATTTATGGGTGAAAATTGGCAGCCTTGTGAAACATCCCGCATTTGTTGACACTTGGTACATCATCATTTTCTTGTTTACATGACTGAACTAAATTAATGTAATTTACAGTTGACTGGCACCCTGATATCAATGTGATTTAGAATGTCAAAGTTGTTGAATTTCAAAAATCCTTTTATTTGTTGAATTGGCCCATAATTTACGTGCAATCTTATTTGGGAAATGTTTCAGTGTGGATCAGACACACACTTGATAAATAACAGTCCATTTGCAGAAGTCTCAAACATTTAACCGAAATGAACAAATTGAATTGCAAGCCATTGCCATGCAAAGTAGGTGAGGACTTGAAGTAGATTGGCTCTGGTGGTTTTACTGCTGATTTAATTTCAATTGCAAATACAATTAGGTCGAACAATAATGCAACTAAAGATAGAATATAACTGAATAGGACAGGGGGCAGTAACTGACCTACGCCAATATAAAACACAATGTTAAGTTTTTTCAAATGTTAAGTTTCTCACAGCTTCTTGAAAAACATTTTACACATCACATACAGAGCTCAAATATGCAAATTCCCCAAAATATTTTTCATTATCATTATAAAAGATTACCTGGTGTCCATTTAACATGTAAGATACCTCCAATTCACCTTTATTCACTTCATACATTTGTGTATGTAATACACCTGTAAAATACCTTCTGTTCAAGGTGCCTTTGCTGTATGGCTGCTGCATTATCTCTACAGATTATAGAACACCAGGGTATAGCTCAATATCCCAGCGCCAGGGCCGATCGCCTGTGTGACACATCTACACATACTGTCTATACACATACACACACGACACAACATGAAATGTTTAAACTTTTTTCACCGAAAGGTTATTACAAACTGTTCTACAAGAAATTAGGGAAATGGTAAGCTTGATGTACTGTAGAATGTTTCTATCTATTTGACAGATTGGATTGGACTGTCATGGGCATTCATATTTTTCTCAAAAAAATTGGTGTCTGGAATCAAAACCAGACGGCTAGGGTGGTAGCCCAATGATTAAACCACTGTAGGCTACTACGGAAATTGTATCAAGTGTAGAGGTAACGTTTGGAACTTGGAAACATGTCAAAACTAGATCAAAAAGCTGAAAAATAACAAAAAAATAGCAGAATTCCAAGTAAATATAAAAGAGAGAGAGAGAAAGAGAGAGAGAGAGAGGGGGGGGGGGGTAGAAAATGGCACAAAAACAGACGGAGATGCAGGTATGGAACACATGGATAGCAAAAACACAAGACACACGATCAAACAAACAAGAAGCCAAAATGAGTTCATACAGTCACAGATGCCAGAAATGGCCCAACTTGTGACAGAAAAGAAGTGAAATGAGATGGCTGACTCAATATGTTAGCTATATTCTCTAACCTGCATTCCTAAAACAGTCTTCTACAATGACTATGTTCTTATCTCTACCAGTAGCTCCCAACCTGTTTCTAAGTAGCTACAGTAGCTCTCCAAAAGATTTGAGGAAAATGTTAGTGAATCTGATAACCCATGCAGTCACTTGAGAACCATGTTACAATTCTTATGAAATCAAATTCACTGTCTACAAAGAGAGAAGGTAAATGAATTGAAAGGAACCTTTAAAAATCATACAAATTTCATTCAGTGGTTTTGTGTGAAGATCAGCTGTGTGAATACAGTACATGGCATGCTTCTACTAACATAAAAGCTTTCGGCCGTGTCCATTTTCTGAAAGTAGCTCTCGGAGGAAAAAAAGCTCTCGGCCGTGTCCATTTTTGTCAAAGTAGCTCTGGGAGGAAAAAAGGTTGGAGACCCCTGTTCTACCACTTTCTCCTACCCACTTTGACTAGTACATATAATGTACACGTTCATAAGATTGACTGATGCAACAGTAATTCCTAAATCTCCTCTGCAATTTGGCCTAAATGCTATTCTGCATTATTTGGATAAAAACATCTGCTAGATGAACAGATGTGAATGTAGTCTTGGATTATTTTACACTGATACAGAAGCTTGTATTTAACAACACAGACCTATTCATTCTCCTTTCTATCCCTTTTGATACTTGTTGAACCTCTCCAGAACTTAAAATGATATCAGCATTTTACTGCTCCTTTAGTCATGTTGATTTGTGGATTTGCTTTGTATTTTCCTGTTTACATTGTATTGTATGTTGTGTGTGGTGTCTTAAGCTGCTGGGACCTTGAATTTCCCCTTGGGGATCAATAAAGTATCTATCTATCTATCTATCTATCTATCTATCTATAATTCTGATTGCAATTCACTGCAAACTGGAGAGTATTAATTGGATTCAATTATGGAACCTAAGTAAAGGAGCAAACAGGAATCGTTAGAAGGTCATCACTAATCTGTAGAGTTGGCAGCTGCAATAGTATGTTGTATTACTGTGGGAATAACATTACTGTATTACTGGAAATGTTCAAGAAAATCTGTCAATTGCCCCCAGATCCATTTCCATCAACCTTCGACTAAAACAGGAAAATTGTCTGTGGATATTTTACACTTACCCCAATTCAGAGATCAAATAAATAAATAAACATTATAGAATAAGTACAGCAAAGTTATGGAACATTTCCAACATGTAAATGATTCTAGCCTTCATGAGCAGCTTGGTTTATGCTGCTATACAGTATGTGCTCCATGTGTTTGTGCGTTTGAGAGCGGTTTAGTGAGAAGGCAATTAGAAGCACCCCGTGTAGAGTGTGCTCAACCTGTGGAGCATGACTAAATGCTTTTTAAGTGCATCTTAACAAATCCTGTTTATCTGGGGCTAAATCGATACGAAGGACTATTCAGGACTATCACTTTCTGTTATTATTATTATTATTATTATTATTATTTATTATCATTTTTTAATGTTTTAAACTATTCTTTGACTATTGCCCTCCTATGCTTTTATAAGCTATTGTATTGTATGTAGAGCACATTGAGTGACCTCTGTGTATGAAATGCGCTATATAAATAAACACCACAAACATGGTGTAATGAAAGACAAAGTCAAACAAGGGCATGTCTGTCTGTCTGTTAGCCTGTTTGCTGCAGGAAATGTTTTTTGGATTTTTGTCAAAATTCTTCAGGTGATACAAACCTCTATTGGCCATGCTTGTTGGCCTTTACTCTAGACTGCGCACCTGGTGTTTATGGACAGAAATAAGCTTCTTGGACAAGTGTTGAGGCAAGGGAGAGGCTCACATGGCCATAGCAGACCCCATTAGTTAGTTATTCCCATAGATAGAAGTAGTGTCCATTTGGCCATGCATGCACAGTAGCAAAATCAGTTCAGTTTGCAATTAATATGTAAATATGGGGTTATAACTAGTGTGACTTCCATTTCTCACAAATGCATCCACATAAGGCTAGGAATGAATAACTTTCCACATTATTTTAAATAGAATTCTATCTTAGCGCACGACGCTTTGCTTTTTAATCACGTAGGAATGCATTTAACTTTGATATCTCGCCCGTGGGCATAAATCATATCGTGGAATCTGCGTTCACGTTGTAACGTCATTGCTCCTAAATTGGCACACCCTCTGCGCTCCGAACAGATGTTGCGCCTATGACAGCCAAACCTCGCCAAAGATCTCCGGCTGCCCAACAGCGCACCAGGCATCTCTGACGGCAGTGCTGGATTTATTCTTCTGGAGAGGAGACGGGCATTTGAGGCAGGAGATCACCTTTCTCTGTGTTAACACTATGAGCCACCAATTGACGCGTGTTGTAATAAGGGCCATTTATCGGGCTGTCGGTAGTCGACTGGAACCATGAAAAGTCAAGGATGTTGGCTGATGTGAAAATTCCGATCTGATTCAGGCGGTAGCCGTTGGCAGATGTTGACATGGATACAACTTCAATTCCCCTCTTGGCTACAACTATTTTTTACGAGGATGATGTCAATAACACCACCGTAAATCTCTTTGAACAGCCAGATTGGCAAGTGGCACTTTGGGCGATTGCATACTCGCTAATTGTGATCGTGTCAGTCATTGGAAACGTTACTGTCATTTGGATAATCTTGGCGCACAAAAGAATGAGGACAGTAACCAACTATTTTATTGTCAACCTGGCATTTTCGGACGTGTCCATGGCAACTTTCAACACTGCGTTTAATTTTGTGTATGCTTTGCATAACGATTGGTACTTTGGGTTAGGATACTGCAAATTTCATAACTTCTTCCCCATCACTGCCATGTTTTCCAGCATATACTCAATGGCAGCAATAGCCGTTGACAGGTGAGTCACCAAAAACCCTATCCTTTCAAATCTACTCATTTGAATTGTTTATCGTTCACAAAGCCTGACGAATAGTTATAGTAGAGACATTTGATAAGAATGGCATAGCGCGGGGGCTGAGCGCAGAGCTGGGAAACCAGACGCAAGCGCGCGCCCGTTTCTCCAAACGAATGAATGATTAACGCGCAGTAAACACCTGATGTATTTGTCTAAAACCTTTTTTGGGATATATTTAAGAGTACATGCCAAATCCCTACCATTTCCACTTTACTTTGCATTCAGAGATTAGATTAGAGGAGAGAGTGCTTTGCGCAGACCATATGTCACCAGCCCAGAAAATGAAAGGGCATTTTAAGAATGAGCAGTCCTCCCCACTGTGGCTCCTCCTGAGACCTCAGACTTCTTTTGATCATTTCACCCTCTTGCGAGTAGAGGAAAGAGTCTGTGGTCCAGACATATAATGACCCCAAGTGTGGCTGGCTGTAGAGGTTGAGGTATTGTGTCTACATGCAATATCAAAAATATTCACACCCATTCTCTTCAAGAAACCAAAATAGAGTGTATTTGTGTTTAATGTCTTCGCATAAAAAATATATATATATATAAAAAAAAGGATATGAAACATATTGACTGTAAGTGGCATTTACTGATATTAACTTTATAAAACTTTTATTTTGAACTTGCTGTAGACCACTTTTGGTAAGGTCTGACCTTGAGAATCACTGCGCAATACTTGGGTCATATCAGCATTTCACACAGAAAAACAAATTTCACAATGAATTGCTCCAGACTCCACTATGTCTTAGGCCTTGCCCAAATGGCCACTTTCACCTCATTTTGAGAGATGTAAGACCTGACTGAGGCACTTACTTAAATAGAGCAAAAAATTCATTCCTATAGCAATTACTCAATTAAACAAGATATGGGAGACACATACTTACCATCTCCATGCTGTTACATATATCTGCCTCTTATTTATTATCTTATTTATTTATCAGTTGTATTAACCTGATGCAGATAACAAAGTGGTGTGTATTTGTACTGTATGTGTCTCTTGTGTGTTTGTCTTGCATTGATGTCTGTAGTCTATGTCATCATGTCTTTCGCTGTGCTGTAATACAAATTGCCTTTTTTAAAGGACATTAAAGTGATCTAATCTAATCTAATCTTACTAATAAGTCAGTATGCTAACCTTGCGTGTTTCTTCCTCACTCTCATGGCATGATACCTCAGCGCAGAGCAAATGAGAGCCCTCTCAGCACCCTCTGCCCTGAGGCAGCAGCCTGGGGAAGCGGCTCCATGCCTCCTACTCATTCACTCACTGTAGGACTGCCTGTTCTGTGTGTCTCCTGCAGGTACATGGCCATTATCCACCCGCTGAAGCCCAGGCTGTCCTCCACCAGCACGCGGATAGTGGTGGCGGTCATCTGGACCGTGGCGTGCTCCTTGGCCTTCCCCCAGTGCTTCTTCGCCAGAACCGAGTTCTACGCCCCGCGCACCGTCTGCATGGTGGAGTGGCCCGACGACTACGGAGGCGTCCACCAGCTCATGTGAGTCATCAGCCGCGCGCACCGACTGTGTCTGTGAAGGTCCTCACTGTGAAGGTCCTCACTGTGATGTGTCTGTGAAGGTCCACACTGTGATGTGTCTGTGAAGGTCCTCACTGTGGAGGTCCTCTCTGTGATGTGTCTGTGAAGGTCCACACTGTGATGTGTCTGTGAAGGTCCTCACTGTGGAGGTCCTCTCTGTGATGTGTCTGTGAAGGTCCACACTGTGATGTGTCTGTGAAGGTCCTCACTGTGGAGGTCCTCTCTGTGATGTGTCTGTGGAGGTCCTCACTGTGATGTGTCTGTGAAGGTCCTCACTGTGATGTGTCTGTGGAGGTCCTCACTGTGGAGGTCCTCTCTGTGATGTGTCTGTGGAGGTCCTCTCTGTGATGTGTCTGTGATGTGTCTGTGAAGGTCCTCACTGTGGAGGTCCTCTCTGTGATGTGTCTGTGAAGGTCCTCACTGTGACGGTCCTCTGTGATGTGTCTGTGGAGGTCCTCTCTGTGATGTGTCTGTGGAGGTCCTCACTGTGATGGGTCTGTGAAGGTCCTCTCTGTGATGTGTCTGTGAAGGTCCTCACTGTGACGGTCCTCTGTGATGTGTCTGTGGAGGTCCTCTCTGTGATGTGTCTGTGGAGGTCCTCACTGTGATGGGTCTGTGGAGGTCCTCACTGTGATGTGTCTGTGAAGGTCCTCACTGTGATGTGTCTGTGAAGGTCCTCACTGTGATGGGAAGAGTTGTAGCTTTTACCAAAAGCTCCTTGTATGATAGATTCTACAGAATCTATGTAATTCTAGGGTCTATAGACTGTATTCCCGTGGGCTTGCTGTATATGGTTGTGTATGTGGACTAATGTGTACCAGCAAAAAAACAAGTTTTGATTTCATTTGATGTGCCTGGATGCCACGATGTATATAATATTGATTCCTGAAATAGTTATCACTTGATATTATCCATGCTATAGATTTTGCATTGGAACAAAAGTGTACACTTGGATTAAAAATAAGTATACTTGATTTTATTTCTTCCTATGTCCCTCAGATACCAATCAGCAGTCATCATCCTGATCTACTTGCTCCCCCTGCTGGTGATGCTGGTGACCTACAGTCTGGTTGGCCACCGGCTGTGGGGCAGTGAGATCCCAGGAGAAGCGTCTGATCATTACCAAAACCAAATTCAGGCAAAGCGCAAGGTGAGCAAATAACATCTCTGAGCCACAGACTCAGCCAAACTTCATAAAAGTACCAGATAATGTCTTGCCAGCTCCATCATGTAATGTCAGAATATTCAGTACAAATGGAAGAGAAAATAGCCTAACCACTAGGTCCACTAAAGATAATCTAATTTAGCTAATCGAATTTGAGTTCACCAAAACTGATTTAAAGAGAGATATAAAACAGAATAAATATGCCCAAATGATTCAACCTGTCTTCCAAACCAGGTGGTGAAGATGATGATCGTGGTGGTGGTGACGTTTGCGACCTGCTGGCTGCCCTATCACATCTACTTCATCCTGGGCAGCTTCAACCGGGACATCTACAAGCAGCACTACATCCAGCAGGTCTACCTGGCCATCTTCTGGCTGGCCATGAGCTCCACCATGTACAACCCCATCATCTACTGCTGCCTCAACCAGAGGTGGGTGGCTCGCCAAACCAAACTTCCGCAACTCATCCGGTCGCACTGGAATCACTGTGTGTGTACCTGGTTCAAAGATGTGGGGACAGAATGCGCTCACTGTGCTGTGGTTTACCAAAGAATAGTGCAGTATATATCGCAGAAAAGTGTGAGAATTTGTTTTATGTCAGTGGTTGATTGACAGAATGTCAACTGATTAGTAACCCATGAAATATCAAACAATCATGTGGTGTTAATTTGTTTAGGAATCTTCTTAATGACAGCCACAGGGTGCCAGAGTTGCAGCGCCATGCATAATGCATTAAGTCTCAATGTTCCTATTGCATACAAATGATCCCAGTGTGGAGAGATGTCAGTTGAGCTATTAGATGCTGTCAGATTGAATTGCCTTCAGTAAAATGATGTGATGGAGAACTCTTGTTGGGTTGTCAGCAGTAGCACCTTTGGCTAACCTTCCAATGTTTGAGTGAACAAGCGCTCAAGCATGAAATGATTGTAAATTGACTATGAGACAAGTGACAAGAGATTTGAGCGTTAAAAAAGCCTTCTCTCAACATTGCTGTCTGTGAGGAAGTGTCCACTCCGCGGAGCTGCTGAATGTTTGTCATCACATCCCAGGTTCCGCTCGGGGTTCCGGCAAGCGTTCCGCTGGTGTCCCTTCGTCAAGGTGTCCGAGGAGGACAACATGGAGCTGCAGCACATGCGCACGTTCCACACCACCCGCAGCTACCGCACCGAGAACACCGGCGCCACGGCCCGCAACCACGGCAACGCCCGCAACCACGGCAACGCCCGCAACCACGGCAACGCCCACGCCCACGCCCACGAGCACGAGGACACCGTGGCCAAGCTCATCAAAGCCTGATCAAAGCAGAACCCCCCCCCCCCAGCGCTCTCTCTCTCTCACACACACACACACACACACACACACACACACACACACACATAGATAATGGACTGCGGATGGATGGGGCACATATGGCCTGGACGGAGCAACTGATTCCCATTTCAGTAACCACACTCAATAACCTTCATACAGTATGTCAACATCAGTTGACAATAAGGACACAGGGAGTGCGGTTCAAACTGCACTCCAATGGCATATGCACCAAGCCTTATCTATCAGCCAATCAGTCAATCAGTCAGTCAGTCTGTCTATCGTGAACATTGGCATTTGTGTTTGTGTTTGGGTCTTTTGGGATGGTGTGCATTGAGTCATTGGGTGCTTTAAGTCATTGGGTGCGTTTCATGCAGCGTTTATACGTCCTCCCTCGCTCCTCGATGCCTCGATCCTCACTGATCTACATAAAGAATGATGGGGGGGAAACAATGGGATAGTCTATCCAGTGTTAGTTATAGATCAGTGGGAACGCCCCTCGAGGATCGAGCATCGAGGATCGAGGAGGCATGATGAGAGGCACCCATTGTCCACACGCTGAGAAGAGGAAGTCGTCAGTGCTGTAAATAGCAGGAGATCAGTATGAAGTGTTCATTTGCTCAGTGAGAGTGGCCTCCTGGTGCGTGTGAATTGCTAGCTATTAAACGCGTTATTTAAATGGACGTGCGAGCCAGGTAGTGCATGTGAATGTACAGTAGAAGCTGAAGTGGGAGAGAGTGAGGTGAATTGTTTCCTGCTTTATGAAAGACGCGTTGTTCATTGTCTACAGGAGAAAAGGAATGTGAAGGTGCTATTTGCAGTGCTGAACATTTGGAAATTAACCTGGGATACAAAAACATGCAACGACCAGTGAAGGTCTGGAATAAGCAAGGCATCACTGTAAGAGTGAATTCACGGAAACAAAAAGCCCTTCTTGTAGTATTATTAAAAGCTTACTTCACATCTACCTGGAATCAATACGAATTTGAATGATCAATTTAAATTTTATAGCAAAGACAATTAAACACTGGATAAAAAATCAAGACCAGCAACAATTTCAAGATGCTGCCCCCATTTCAGACGATGTCAGGTGCAGATTGGTTCCTTCAGATTGTGTGCTTATTCCAAAATTGGAATGTCAATCAAGAGGACTGTGTTCTGAGGAAGGTCATGCTAACAAGGAAGAGAGACGGTTTTTGTTGTTTTCAACACACTGTGTGCACTCTTGAAACAAACAACACATATAATGTGTTGGAAACAACACAAATTGTGTTGTCCCTATCTGGACACATTCATTTTGAGAGTGAAGGGAGAAAATTAAAAAGGAACATGGCCAGGACTGATAATATGAGCTGGTGAGTGAGTGTAGCCAGATCTTGTCTGTGGCTGGACGCGATGGGCATGCCGAGCCATCCACAAAAGAGTTTTCAAATGTAATTTTAAATGAAAGTTATTTCCCATTCAACAAGAGGATACGTACAGTAGATGTTCTTTTATGCCGATGGCTTTGACAGGGTGAGGCACCTCACTGTGTGCACTGAATTGCCTTACTGAAGAGATAAAAGCAGAGGATCTGAGGGACACATCAAGATGGAGATGCACAGAAATGTAAAGGATTTTCTCTCAGATTTACGGGCACAGAAAGATTCAAAATACAACGTAGTGATTCATATGGGATAGTGGATTTAGAAAATGCTCTGTAGACTTTCATAAAGAACAAATCAGTGAAGAAGATGGCAAAATAGGATGCTGTCAGTGGCATGTATGATATGAAGCTGCAGAGATGTTGAAGTATACAGTATATTCATGTAATATTGCAAGAGAGTATTGGGGGCCAAAATATATGTGTTGTGAGGTGTAGCTACAAACAATGGCAAATCTACACACTGCAAACAGTCACAGTGATCCACTGCCACCATATCTGATACAATGATTCACTTTATGTGAATTATTCTGTGATCATTACAATTGCCTTTCAGATTTGGCAGGCAGGTCCTTCTTTACAGTTTGTGCTGGTGAAATCATCAAATTTACAAGCATACAATTTACAACTTACAAACTTACAAAACTTTTACTGATGGCTACTGTAGATGTCGGTGCTCTTGGTCTCTGGCTCAATTAGAATATTTACAGATGTTTACTGTAATGCACAAAGCTTGTCTTGAGTTGTTATTGATGCGAAATGTCAGGCAACACACCCACATGCCACATCCCAATGTTCTGTTTTGGCATATAAGTGATCAAAACCTTGTTACGGTGTGATGTGCTATGATTATGCCATACTTTTGACTGATGTTGAATTAATGCAGTAATGTTACTGTAAGAATGTTCAGTGGACAGTGTTCTTTCTAAAGGCCCAGTGACATCACGGCTAAGTCATCACGGTTAATGCTTGGGTCATATCAGCATTTCGCACAGAAAAACAGTGACATCACGGCTAAGTGATGTCAAAGTGACAGAGCAGCTAAGACTGTTTGCAGTCAGTGAATGGTACTGTGGTAGCTATTGCATGCTAATCCAAATATCATGTTTGTAAATTAATGTACAAAAAATTTCATTTTCTATCTATTTTACTGTGTGGTACAAATGTAGTGGTTTTATGGCTATTGGTGAAATCACCTTAAACTAAGTATATTTCATAATGTACTTGCCTGTGTTTGGGATCAGTAATGTATCGCTACCCCCTTTACTACATTTGTGTTTGTTGGTGTTAATAGGAGCACTGTGAGTGTTGGGATTTTCAAAAATATTTCTAAGGGAATGAAGGGAATAACATACATATCACTTATTACATTTTAATAATGTCATGAAGTTATTAGGCTACCGTATGTGTTCACTGAATGTCTGTAAAGTGCAGCTTACCGTTGTGTATCGCCTTTGGTATTCAATTTATGGTACTGGTTACACTGACAGAGGAGAAAGCCCTGTTTGCTGCGGCTATGCTTTGAAGGAGCAGTCCACTCAATGCCCCTTTAGACTAGCTGGGTTAGGGTTACCCCAGAATTAATCAAATAGGCTACTGTGTTAATGAGATTGCCAAATTCTATATACATAGATATAAAAAAGGTATTTACCAAATATGTTATATGAGTTTATATGTGAATATGCAATGTGATTTTGATGAATGAAGGGCACTCCCAGATGCCAGTTTTTTGTGGAGTTTTGAAAGTTTTGAAACACGTACTTGTTGAAAAGCGTACTTGCTGAAATCATACTTGTTTTCATGTTCTGCTTCTCATTTGCCCGTGACATGAATGTGACCAATGAAATACTCATTTGAGCCTTGATGTGCAGTAGCTAACGAACTGTGTATCATCACCTTCTTAAAATAATGGCATTTTTTGACAAAAATGTTTCTGTCATCATCATTCAATTTTTGGTTAACCTTTTGTGTTTTCTGACTTAACTATTTTGTGTTTTATGACATGACTATGCTTTTATTTTAGGAAGGTGACGGTACAGTATGTTACTTGAACTAGCATAACACTGTTGTGTTGTTTCCTCATCACTACGAACTGCCATGAGTCTGTCAACAGATGCTTGTGTAGTGAAGTAACACAGACGTGACACATGTTCGGTTGCTCATCAAAATAATGTTTTTATCATATTTTCTTTACGGTTCACCTTCCTGGAGCAACTATAGAGCATCTATGTAATTGTACAAAATAAATGTCCTAAACCTCTGTTACCAATTAAGGCATGCTTTCCTCATTACCTGGGGCTAAAATACACTGTACAGGTATTCTCAAGGTAGAACTCACAAAAAGAAATCTTTGCAACACACACACACACACTCACACACACGCACACACATACACACATACACACATACACACGCACACACGCACACACGCACACACGCACACACGCACACACACACCCATCCACTGTAAATTTACCATTATGTTGCCAAGCCCCCAAAGCCGAAGGATTCTAGTACAGTAAGACCCGTGCAGGGCTTGTGCCTGGGTACTCGTTACACTGCAAAAAGAAAGGGGCCGTGTAGAGACATAAGGAAACACATAGTGCTCCTTCAAAGGATTGTAGTAAAATAAATATATATTTATATGCATAATAATAGTTATGCATTTACGTGTGTGCTATATATGTAAAGATTTCTCAAATGGTTATAGGTTTCCAATGAGTGAGGGGTTTTCCCCTTCTTGCCATAGGGACAGGTTTGGCTATGCAAAGGCATGACATTTTCCACACGCACTCAGGTCAGACTTTGGTGCATGGTTGGCTCTTTAGTGTGCAAATGGGGGGCGGGGGGGTTAAAGGGAGGAAGTGTTGATGTGCGGGAGAGTAGCCGTGACTACAGCTTAACTGTAGCACTGACCTTGAGGAGAAAATAAAATGGATGTTGACGGTCAGGCAGCTGACCATACTAGGGCAGCGAGCGGTCATCCTGAGTCTGGCCAAGAGCTCCGCTAAGCAGAGGGATGCGCGTGTGATTTATCGTCTGCAACTGCTGGACTCTCTCTGTGTTACTGGAGCAGCGAGACAAAACCCCCAAACGCCCAAGTTCAGTGACATGACATGATAACACTCCCATAAGATACAAAAATCAAATAAATAATACACATAACGTTACTGGATCAAAGATATTCACTTCTCTGTGTACCTAGACAACTTCCCTTTTGCAATAGATATTCTGTACAGCCACACAAAAATACACTGTTACAGCAGCCTCAAGACAAATAGACTCAAGTCACAGAGGATAGCCCGCTTCCTACATACTCACTCTCTCACACACACACACACACACACACACACACACAGACACGCACATAGACACGCACGCAAACATATGCACACATTAACACATATAAACAAAGTGAAAAAGACCGGCAGAGATGGAGTAATGTTTGTGACGACCCGAGAGGGAATGGAGCCAGTGGAGGGCTTGGAATCCCCCCCCCCCCCCCCCCACACACACACACACCTCCACCCCCCCCCCACTGTGGTGTGTTCCCTATGGAGGGCGGAGCTGAGCGGAGAGGAGGAGGGGCCAAGCGCGGTCACGGCTGCGGCGATCAGGCTGGAGGAGGAGCAGCAGCGGCAGAGGCGGCGACGAGGAGGGAACAGGGGCGCTGGGCGGAGGGTGCAGGGCGGAGGGCGGAGGTCAAAGGTCAAAGGTCGAAGGTCAGAGGTCGGTCGGCCGAGCGGCGGGGCGCTCAGCTCTGCTGCTTTTCCTGCTCGCGCAGGCGGCAGCCCACGGCCGTGATGAGCGCGGCGCCCTTGCCGCTGCCGTCCTCCGACAGCAGGAAGTTGACGTTGCACTTGGGGGCCAGCTCCTTCACCGTCTGGTGCATGATCCGGGAGAAGCTGCAGGGGCAGAGCACACACACACACGGGGCGTCAGAGAGACACACACACACACACACACACAGGGGAAAGTCAGAGGACCGTCAGAGCCTCTACCAGCTCTCACATAGTGGCGACACTCCCATAGACCGCCATAGGAAAAAATGACAGCGCTTTTTCCAGGCTATTTCCTCGTTATGGGGCTTTTGGAACTATTTACAGCCAATCTCTTGGTCAGTAGTCAATGAGTTAATTGATTACACCCTCCAGCATCCAGAAGTACATCCCACCCTCCTGCGATTCAGCCATTCAGCGCAGGCTTGTTGGAACTTTTGATCGTGTGGCGGCGACATCAAAGAGTGTCGCAACTCTCTCTTTCTATGGCTCTGGTCAGAGCCACACAGCCTCTAACAGCAGCTCACATGCACTACGTCACCCTCAGACCACAATGTAAATAACCAGTTCAGCTGTCACTCTACTCATCATTAGAGAACACATGCACACAGATCTCACCTGAACTCTCTACACAAGCCCTCTGAGGATAAACACATGCCCATTCTGAGGTGACCATTTAGCCACAGAACTGGCAAAGTACTTGATAGGTTACTATAATGTACAGTATACTAAACTACCTCAGGAAAGAGAACTGCCTTATTTTACATGGGTGTTCCCATGGCTGTTATATAAAAGACAGGGCAATGCTATTTTGTTACAGCTCTGTGTTGGACTCACTGTGGATGGAGCTTGTAGAGAGTTCCGTCCACTCCCACGGTGACGTTCAGGTGGTCCAGTTTTCGGTTCTCGCGGATCTTGTCCACCACGGCGGCCATTCCGGCTCCGCAGATCTGAGCGGCGCGGCGGGACACGGTGCCACACACCTCCTTCACGATGATGCTGTCATCGCAGGTGCTGTCCAGGCCCAGGTGCTGCAGGATGGACCTCACTTGCAGTAGAGCAAGACGGTCACTAGGGGGAGACAGAGCGTCTTAATTCAAGTTGATGAGGGGTGTTGAGAATGTTCATTATGCACAATGTTGATGGGCTCTGCTCCTTTTTTGTATATTCAGCAATAAACTCATCACATATCAACATGTACATATTGTAAAGGTTCTATAACAACTCTAAGGAGTAAAAAAATAAAATTTCAGAATGGTTTGTTCTTGTAGTTGTTTATGCTGCTTACCTCTCAATTTGAGAGAGGTACTTGGTTTCAAAGATGCCCCGGGTTTTCAGCGTCTCTGAAATCTGGCCTCGGAACAGGAAGCCACGTTTGGTCAGGTCGATGAGAATGTTCCGTACGATCTCTCCCAGGTACATGCCACTGCACATCTTCTCATACCTGGATGAGCGCACCAGACAGATATGGTTACAACATGCTAAAACATGAAGATGAAGAAGATGATATGAAATGGAACACTTATGACAAAATATACTTTTTATAGCTCAATGAGATACACGTTAGGCATCCTGTATGACGGGGTATCTGAGAGCTGTGAGCGGTGGACTGTGGACATGTAGTCTGAAGACCAGACGGAGTGGACTTACCTCTGCTTGCCTGGGTTGAGGGACAGCTCGTCCACGGTCCTGTCGTACTCTGTCCTGATGTCGTCCAGGCACCCGTTGTCTCCAAAGGCGCCCCATTCCATGTTGACACACATCCGTCCCTCGTCCCCCTCGACCGTCTCGATGTTCCTCATCTCCTCCATGTAGCAGGCATTGCTGCCCGTGCCTGAAAGACCACAGCACAACTGTCAGGACAATACTGTAGCTCAAAAAATCACGGCCTGGAGGAATTCTAAACAGAGCTAACTTTCTAAAAACAGAGTATAAAACATATCAGTCAAAGTATCTTATAATATCAGAGGCGTTTGTGATGATAACGTGTAGGATAGTGCACCAGGTGTGTTCAAACTCACCTGCGATCAGCCCAACCTCGCATGTCGGCTCTTCATACGCACAGGTCATCATTGTACCAACAGTGTCGTTCACAACGGCCACCACGTCAAGGTCAAACTCCTGTTTGATGTAGGCAGGGGTTAGAGTTACATGAGGCCGTTGATAGACTTATGACCACACAAGGTCAGAGCACAGAGACTTTAGTATCATCATTCAGAAGCGGCTCGTTGCTTTGCCTTGTTACAAACCCTCTCTTGATCTCTGCAATGCAACTATGAAACTTACAGACACAAAAATGTCAGATGAATGTTTCAAAGCGTCACTATCTAGTATCTGTTTGATTCATCATGCTCATGGCTGCACATCTCTTTACTTCTTTCACATGTTGAGATGAACTGATTATCAATGATATAAACAAGCACAGGAGGCTACGTGGATATGACTTCACTATCACTCCACCCTGTAGCTGTGACTCCCTGGAGGCCTCTACGCTGTTCTCATTTGAGTCACACACATTCCAGGAGTTTTGTAACAAACTTCTGAGAGAGCACTGAGTGTCTCTTACAAAGCCATGTGCTCCTCCCCGCGACGGCGCGACCACGCGGTCAGAGACGGTTTATAAAGCGAGACGATTCATATGAGGGTAAATTCTGGTTTCATTGTGACGCAACTGCCACTCCCATTTAGGAGGCAAACGGAGGTATTTATATGGGAGAAATAATTCTACACCTTTCTAAACCGATTATTTCGTCACTGAACACGCCCCTTTAGGAGGCAGGAAGTGCTGCTATTTTGTTCCATTGAAAAACCCCTTTATGATTCATCTTAGTAACTATACGATCTTTGACGCGGTGAAGCTCTATGGTACTGCAATGGAAGATTACTGCCCAGCCCATTCAGCAGCACCCCCAGCTACAGTACACTAGCTCTCCCACAGACCTGTTCAGGAAGTGTGGGTGTTGCGCAACAACTCACCTCCCTCCTCTTGATCCCCTCCCTGAGCAGCCCCACCACGTCCTCCCCCTCACAGTCGGTGGCTTTGAAACCTTTTGTCCAGTTCACAAGGATGCCCTGAAGCACAGACGAGCGCACACACACACACACACACACACACACACACACACACACACACACACACACACACAGAGACACAGACACAGACACAGACACAGACACAGACACAGACACACATACACACATACACACATACACACACACACACACACACACACACACACACACACACACACACACACACACACACACACACACACACACACACACACAGACACACACAGACACACACACACAGATAAATATTTAATTTCCTGGACAGGACATCAACCAAAGTAGTTTATTCACCATACAGTACTAATACTTGCACTGCTATTAACATTGACTGGAACATTGTATCTAAATGAATGGTTTATAAAATAATAATAATAATAATAACTATAAATATAGCTGCAAGCAGCAATGTGGGGGCCAAGCAGGCAGATCAAAAGGCCAGAGTTGCCATGGTAACTCAATGCTGTTAAGTCAGGTATGTAGTTTTAAGCAGTCACAAGAATTTTGATGTCAAACAACCCAAGATTGCCTGAGATGCAAGCCCACTTCCTGTTCGGCGGCTTCGCCGTCAATTTCGATTGGCTATTGCGGGCGAACGGTTTAAGATATCATTCCGAAAAAGCAAGGCCTATATTAGACTCGGGCTGAAGATCATCCGTGTCAAGTTTCGTGCAGATCGGATACATTTTGTGACCTGTGGAAATGTTTAAGGGGTTTTGATTAAATCCAATATGGTGGCAGAATCAATTATGTTGATGTCACAAATTGAGCTGGGCTAGCCTAAGGACCTTCCACAGTATTATCAGACACCACTAGCAAGTTTTCATTCCAAACACATCAATAGCTACAGGCCGAAATGCCTTTTGGCTAATTGCAGCGCCCCCTAGAAGTCAAAGGTCACCAAATTTCTTGAGCGTCCTCCTGATGCGGTCCCGAGTCCACATACCAAGTTTGGTTTTGATGCGCGCAAGGGTTGCTGAAATATCAGCCCACTTCCTGTTTGGCGGCTTCGCCGCGAACTTTGATTGGCTGTTACGGGCGAACGGTTATAGTTCCGAAGAAGAAAAATAATTTCAGAATACAGGATGGTCTGTAGATTATGTGTGTGAAGTTTGGTGTCGATCGGACAAAATCTGTAGGAGGAGAAGGCTTTTAAGTGTTTTTGACAAAATCCAAAATGGCGGAAAATCCATCATGGCGGAAAATGACGTCATAGGGTCCGTTGAACTCAGGCTGGTCCAAAGATTCCAATGATACCTGACTTTTGAAAATTGACCAAAGGGGTCAAAAGTTACGTGCGTGAACGCACGTCCAACTTTGACCTGTTGGTGGCGCTAGAGCGTATGAGGTGCCGACATGAAACTTGTTGAAATTAATCATTGGACTGTCCTTAAGCAGTGTGCCAAATTTCACAACTTTTCACCAGTCGGTTCTATGGGCTGCCATAGACTTCAATGGCAGAGGAATAATAATAGTTTATAAATATAGCTGCAAGCAGCAATGTGGGGGCCAAGCAGGCAGGACAAAAAGGCCAGAGTTGCCATGGTAACTCAATGCTGTTACGTCAGGCATGTAGATTTAAGCAGTCACAAGAATTTTGATGTCAAACAACCCAAGATTGGCCGAGAAGCGAGCTCACTTCCTGTTCGGCGGCTTCGCCGTCAATTTCGATTGGCTATTGCGGGCGGACGGTTTAAGATATCCTTTCGAAAAGCACAGCCTATGTTACACTCGGGCTGAAGATCATCCCTGTGAAGTTTCGTGCAGATCAGATACATTTTGTGACCTGTGGAAATGTTTAAGGGATTTTTATTAAATCCAATATGGCGGCCGAATCAAATAAGGTTGATGTCACAAATTGAAATGGGTCAGCCTAAGGACCTCCCACAGTATAAATAGACATCAGTAGCAAGTTTAAATTCCAAACACATCAACAGCTACAGGCCAAAATGCCCTTTTGCTAACTGCGGCGCCCCCTAGAGGTCAAAGGTCACCAAATTTCTTGAGCCTCATCCTGATGGGGTCTAGAGTCCATGTACCAAGTTTGGTTTTGATGCGCACAAGGGTTGCTGAAATATGAGCCCACTTCCTGTTTGGCGGCTTCGCCGCGAAATTCGATTGGCTGTTACAGGCGAACGGTTATAGTTCCGAAGAAAAAAAATAATTTCAGTATACAAGATGGTCTGTAGACTATGTGTGTGAAGTTTGGTGTCGATCGGACAAAATCTGTAGGAGGAGAAGGCTTTTAAGTGTTTTTGACAAAATCCAAAATGGCGGAAAATCCATCATGGCGGAAAATGACGTCATAGGGTCCGTTGAACTCAGGCTGGTCCAAGGATTCCAATGATACCTGACTTTTGAAAATTGGCCCAAGGGGTCAAAAGTTACGTGCGTGAACGCACGTCCAACTTTGACCTGTTGGTGGCGCTAGAGCGTATGAGGTGCCGACATGAAACTTGGTGACATGAAATATTGGACTGTCCTCAATCAGTGTGCCAAATTTCACAACTTTTGACCAGTTGGTTCTATGGGCTGCCATAGACTTCAATGCCAGAGGAATAATAAATATAGCTGCAAGCAGCAATGTGGGGGCCAAGCAGGCAGGACAAAAAGGCCAGAGTTGCCATGGTAACTCAATGCTGTTACGTCAGGCATGTAGTTTTAAGCAGTCACAAGAATTTTGATGTCAAACAACCCAAGATTGGCCGAGATGCGAGCTCACTTCCTGTTCGACGGCTTCGCCGTCAATTTCTATTTGCTGTTGCGGGCGAACGGTTTAAGATATCCTTTCGAAAATCAAGTCCCATGTTACGCTCAGGCTGAGGATCATCCGTGTGAAGTTTTGTGCAGATCAGATACATTTTGTGACCTGTGGAAATGTTTAAGGGATTTTGATTAAATCCAATATGGCAGCCGAATCAAAAAGGTTGATGTCACAAGTTGAGATGGGTCAGCCTAAGGACCTCCTAAAGTATAAACAGACACCAGTAGCACGTTTAAATTTCAAACACATCAACAGCTACAGGCCAAAATGCCTTTTTGCTAATTACAGCGCCCTCTAGAGGTCAAAGGTCACCAAATTTCTTGAGCCTCCTCCTGATGGGGTCCTGAGTCCATGCACCAAGTTTGGTTTTGATGCGTGCAAGGGTTGCTGAAATATGAGCCCACTTCCTGTTTGGCGGCTTCGCCGTGAATTTTGATTGGCTGTCACAGGCCAACGGTTAAAGTTCCGAAGACGAAAAGCACGAGCTGAATAGACCATGGTCTGAGGATGATCTGTGTCAAGTTTGGTGTCGATCTGACAAAATTTGTGACCCCTGATACATTTTGAGTGTTTTTGACAAAATCCAAAATGGCGGGAAATCCATCATGGCGGAAAATGACGTCACAGGGTGCGTTTAACTCGGGCTGGTCCAAGGATTCCAAAGATACCTGTTTTTTGAAAATTGGCCCAAGGGTTCAAAAGTTACGTGCGTGAACGCATGTCCAACTTTGACCTGTAGTAGGCGCTAGAGCATATGAGGTGCCGACATGAAACTTGGTGAAATTAATTATTTGACTGTCCCCAATCAGTGTGCCAAATTTCACAACTTTTCACCAGTCGGTTCTATGGGCTGCCATTGACTCCAATGGCAGAGGTATAATAGTTTATAATAATAATAATAGTAAGAAAACATAGAAACACAATGGGTGCCTTCGCAGCTTCGCTGCTTGGCCCCCAAATATAGCTGCAAGCAGCAATGAGGGGGCCAAGCAGTAGGCCGGAGTAACTACGGCAACTCGACACTGTTGGCTCAATGCCGCAATGAGACATATGGCCGTAAGCAGTCAGAACAAGTTTCATGTCTAACACGTCAAAAGTTACAAGCGAACTTGCATTTTTGCTAATTGAAGCTATCCTAAAGGTCAAAGGTCACCAATTTTCTTGAGAGTCCTCGCGATCTGGTCACGAGCCCATGCACTAAGTTTGGTTTTGATAGATTCAAAGGTTCCTGAGATATGAGCTCACTTCCTGTTTGGCGGCTTCACACCCTAGAGGTCAAAGGTCACCAAATGTATTGGGTGTCATCCCGATTAGGTCACAAGCCCATATACTAAGTTTGGTGTTGATAGATGCAAAGGCTGCTAAGATATGGGCTCACTTCCTGTTTGCCAGCTTCGCCGCGAATTTCGATTGGCTGCGACGGGCAAACGCTTCTGTCAATTGTTACAGAAATCAGAACACTAACAAGGCATGGTCTGAAGATGGTCTGTGCCAATTTTGGTGAGGATCAGTTGAAATTTGTGACCTAGGGAAATTTGTTAGTGTTTTTGATTAAATCCAATATGGCGGCCGAATCAATTACGTTGATGTCACAAGTTGTCATCTGTCAACATCAGTATCTTCCAAAGTATTACTAGACATCACTAGTACATTGTAATTCTAAGCACAACAGCAGTTATAGGCCAAAAAGCCTGTTTTTGAATAACAGCGCCCCCTAGAGGTCAAAGGTCACCAAATTTCATGAGGGTCCTCCAGATGGGGTTATGAGTCCACGTACTAAGTTTAGTTTTGATGCGTGAAAGGGTTGCTGAAATATGAGCCCACTTCCTGTTTGGCGGCCTCGCCGCGAATTTCGATTCGCTGTTTTGGGCGAACGGTAATACTTCCGAAAACAAAAAGCAATGCGTTGGTAAGGCATCATCTGAGGATGTTTCATGTAAAGTTTGGTGTCGGTCGGACAAAATTTGTGACCCCTGATACATTTTGAGTGTTTTTGACAAAATCCAAAATGGCGGGAAATCCATCATGGCGGAAAATGACGTCACAGGGTGCGTTGAACTCGGGCAGGTCCAAGGATTCCAATGATACCTGACTTTTGAAAATCGGATCAACGGGTCAAAAGTTACGTGCATGAAGGCACCTCTAACTTTGACCTGTTGGTGGCGCTAGAGGGTTCGAGGTGCCGACATGAAATTTGGTGACATGAATAATGGGACTGTCCCTAATCAGTGTGCCAAATTTTACAACTTTTCACCAGTCGGTTCTATGGGCTGCCATTGACTCCCATGGCGGATTCATAATAATAATAAGAAAACAGAGTAACACAATGGGGTCCTCGCAGCTTCGCTGCTTGGCCCCCAAATATAGCTGCAAGCAGCAATGAAGGGGCCAAGCAGTAGGCCAGAGTAACCACGGCAACTCGACGCTGTTAGCTCAATGAGACATTATGGCCGTAAGCAGTCAGAGCAAGTTTCATGTCTAACACGTGAAAAGTTACAGGCCAACTTGCATTTTTGCTAATTGCAGGTATCCTAAAGGTCAAAGGTCACCAAATGTCTTGGGCGTCCTCATGATCGGTTCACGAGTCCATAAGTCCAAGTTTGGTTTTGATAGACGCAAAGGCTGCTGAGATCTGAGCTCACTTCCTGTTTGGCGGCTTCGCCACGAATTTCGATTGGCTGCGACGGGAAAACGCTTCTGTCAATTGTTACAGAAATCAACACACTCACAAGGCATGGTCTGAAGATGGTCTGTGCCAATTTTGGTGAGGATCAGATGAAATTTGTGACCTCCGAAAACGTATTAGTGTTTTCGATTAAATACAATATGGCGGCCGAATCAATTACGTTGAAGTCAGAAATTGCCATCTGTCCGCATAAGGATCTTCCACAGTATTACTAGACATCACTAGTATATTGTAATTCTAAGCACAACGGCAGTTATAGGCCAAAAGGCATGCTTCTGAATTACAGCGCCCCCTAGAGGTCAAAGGTCACTAAATTTCTTGAGCGTCCTCCTGATTAGGTCATCAGTCCATCTATTAAGTTTGCTTTTGATACATGCAAGGGTTGCTGAGATATGAGCTCACTTCCTGTTTGGCGGCTTCGCCGCCAATTTTGATTGGCGGCTAGGGGCTAACGGTGATAGTTCCGAAGACAAAAAGCAATGCGTTAGTAAGGCATGGTCTGATGATGATGTTTGTCAAATTTGGTGTCCATCGGACAAAATTTGTGACCTCTGATACGTTAGTTTCACTTTGGCTAAAATCCAAGATGGCGGAAAATCCATCATGGCGGAAAATGACGTCATAGGGCGCGTTGAACTCGGGCAAGTCAAAGGATTCCAACAACACCTGTTTCCTGAAAATCGGACCAACGGTTCAAAAGTTACGTGCGTGAACGCACGTCCAACTTTGACCTGTTGGTGGCGCTAGAGCGCTTGAGCTGCCAACATGAAACTTGGTCACATGACTCAAGAGACTGTCCCCAATCAGTGTGCAAAATTTCACAACTTTCGACCAGTCGGTTCTATGGGCTGCCATTGACTTCAATGGCAGAAGAAAAAAATCATAGAAACACAATAGGTGCCTCCGCAGCTTCGCTGCTTGGCCCCTAATAAATATAGCTGCAAGCAGCAATGTGGGGGCCAAGCAGGCACGACAAAAAGGCCAGAGTTGCCATGGTAACTCAATGCTGTTACGTCAGGCATGTAGTTTTAAGCAGTCACAAGAATTTTGATGTCAAACAACCCAAGATTGGCCGAGATGCGAGCTCACTTCCTGTTCGGCGGCTTCGCCGTCAATTTCTATTTGCTGTTGCGGGCGAACGGTTTAAGATATCATTCCGAAAAAGCAAGGCCTATATTAGACTCGGGCTGAAGATCATCCGTGTCAAGTTTCGTGCAGATCGGATACATTTTGTGACCTGTGGAAATGTTTAAGGGGTTTTGATTAAATCCAATATGGTGGCAGAATCAATTATGTTGATGTCACAAATTGAGCTGGGCTAGCCTAAGGACCTTCCACAGTATTACCAGACACCACTAGCAAGTTTTCATTCCAAACACATCAATAGCTACAGGCCGAAATGCCTTTTGGCTAATTGCAGCGCCCCCTAGAAGTCAAAGGTCACCAAATTTCTTGAGCGTCCTCCTGATGCGGTCCCGAGTCCACATACCAAGTTTGGTTTTAATGCGCGCAAGGGTTGCTGAAATATGAGCCCACTTCCTGTTTGGCGGCTTCGCCGCAAACTTTGATTGGCTGTTACGGGCGAACGGTTATAGTTCCGAAGAAGAAAAATAATTTCAGAATACAAGATGGTCTGTAGATTATGTGTGTGAAGTTTGGTGTCGATCGGACAAAATCTGTAGGAGGAGAAGGCTTTTAAGTGTTTTTGACAAAATCCAAAATGGCGGAAAATCCATCATGGCGGAAAATGACGTCATAGGGTCCGTTGAACTCAGGCTGGTCCAAGGATTCTAATGATACCTGACTTTTGAAAATTGGCCCAAGGGGTCAAAAGTTACGTGCGTGAACGCACGTCCAACTTTGACCTGTTGGTGGCGCTAGAGCGTATGAGGTGCCAACATGAAACTTGGTGAAATGAATCATTGGACTGTCCCCAATCAGTGTGCCAAATTTCACAACTTTTCACCAGTCGGTTCTATGGGCTGCCATAGACTTCAATGGCAGAAGAATAATAATAGTTTATAATAATAAGAAAACATAGAAACACAATGGGGTCCTCGCAGCTTCGCTGCTTGGCCCCCAATAATAGTTTGTTAATAATAATAATAGTAAGAATACTAAGAAACACAATGGGGTCCTCGCAGCTTCGCTGCTTGGCCCCCAAATATAGCTGCAAGCAGCAATGTGGGGGCCAAGCAGGCAGATCAAAAGGCCAGAGTTGCCATGGTAACTCAATGCTGTTAAGTCAGGTATGTAGTTTTAAGCAGTCACAAGAATTTAGATGTCAAACAACCCAAGATTGCCTGAGATGCAAGCCCACTTCCTGTTCGGCGGCTTTGCCGCCAATTTCGATTGGCTATTGCGGGCGAACGGTTTAAGATATCATTCCGAAAAAGCAAGGCCTATATTAGACTCGGGCTGAATATCATCTGTGTAAAGTTTCGTGAAGATCGGTCAAAGTTTGTGACCTGTACAAATGTTTCAGTGGTTTTGATTAAATCCAATATGGTGGCAGAATCAATTATGTTGATGTCACAAATTGAGCTGGGCTAGCCTAAGGACCTCCCACAGTATTACCAGACACTACTAGCAAGTTTTAATTCCAAACAAATCAACAGCTACAGGCCGAAATGCCTTTTGGCTAATTGCGGCGCCCCCTAGAGGTCAAAGGTCACCAAATTTGTTGAGCGTCCTCCTGATGCAGTCCCGAGTCCACATACCAAGTTTGGTTTTGATGCGCGCAAGGGTTGCTGAAATATGAGCCCACTTCCTGTTTGGCGGCTTCGCCGTGAATTTCGATTGGCTGTTACGGGCGAACGGTTATAGTTCCGAAGAAAAATAATAATTCCAGAATACAGGATGGTCTGTAGATTATGGGTGTGAAGTTTGGTGTCGATCGGACAAAATCTGTAGGAGGAAAAGGCTTTTAAGTGTTTTTGACAAAATCCAAAATGGCGGAAAATCCATCATGGCGGAAAATGACGTCATAGGGTCCGTTGAACTCAGGCTGGTCCAAGGATTCCAATGGTACCTGATTTTTGAAAATTGGCCCAAGGGGTCAAAAGTTACGTGCGTGAACGCACGTCCAACTTTGACCTGTTGGTGGCGCTAGAGCGTATGAGGTGCCGACATGAAACTTGCTAAAATTAATTATTGGACTGTCCCCAATCAGTGTGCCAAATTTCACAACTTTTCACCAGTCGGTTCTATGGGCTGCCATAGACTTCAATGGCAGAGGAATAATAATAGTTTATAATAATAATAATAAGAAAACTAACAAACACAATGGGGTCCTCGCAGCTTCGCTGCTTGGCCCCCAATAATAATAATAGTAAGAAAACATAGAAACACAATGGGGTCCTCGCAGCTTCGCTGCTTGGCCCCCAATAATAAGTTGGAGAACAATAAAAGCATAAGGAATGTATGTGTTTGGTAAATTTACACCAGTGATTTCAACACAGGTCACTGGGGACCTTATTCATTTCATGCATGCATGTTTAGCCCAGTAGGCTCAGCCCGAGGCTTAGAGTCACGTCAGCTTACCGCATCCAGGCTCGTCTGCTGGCAAGGGAAGGAGAAAGTGAACCCAAGAGGCAAGCGGGCATTCTTCATGCCCATGTAGTCCAGGAAGTCAGATATGCAGTGGACGATGTGATCAAAGAGCTGGGAAACAAAACAGTCAACGCGTTAAAAACACAGAAATAATAAAGATAACCACTTCTCTTCAGTTGCTTTCACGAAGTGTCTTGTGCCCTGTTGGGAGTGAAGAGCGCTGATGCCGTCCGTACCTCCTCCCCAGTGCCCTGCATGATCTCCTGTGGGATGGCGTAGATCTTGTTGTGCATCTCCACTGTCCTCCTTTTGCCACTGCGAATCTTCACCAAGAGCACTCTGAAGTTCGTTCCTCCCAGATCCAAAGCCAAGAAGTCTCCATTCTCTGCACACACACACGGCGACAATAAGCCTAAATATCTAGAATCACCCACAGGATTTTGGTACTCAATCATTTCCACTAACATCCTGTGACATATAACTAACATTGAGATTGAGGAGGCTGATAGAATGGTACCTCATCCTGGTGACCTCAATCAGGGTCATTAGTAGGACACCAGCGAGGTCTTAAAATACATAATGTCATGTGCGTTCATTGAGTAAGCCAGGGATTACTAGTCCATAATCGGGGGCTTTAAATCTGCTTGAATGTGTAAGCACAACTGCACAGGTGCTGTGCTGTCAGCTGAGCCTAATGGCTAGCTTTAACATTGCACTTGACTTGTTGGACATGGTGTCTGCTAAAATAAGATGCTAAAGAATTACGATTCTCCACTCTGACCCTTTCTACTCTTCATTCTACTGCAAAGCAGAACATATGCTGCGCACTGAAGAATGATCTACATTACAGAATGACGCATAGCTATTTCATACTGTATGGTGTATATACAGTACATCTCATCTACATCATGAGTGAATTTAAACCATAATGTTTGGCCATGGCACTCTTAAAGGGGCCGTCACATTGCACACGCCACGCGCTGCGCTCACCGCTAGGTTGCTCTTGGTTGAAGTAACGTTCTAACAATTTTTGTTGTGGTTACAAACGATTGGTTGTTGTGTGACTTACAGCGCGCCGCGGTCAAAGTTAAACATATTTCAACTTTGACCGTGGTACGCGCAAGAGCGGCAAAGCAGCAAAAATGCGGCTATACTGAGAGCAGTGGTAGACCAGTTATTGCGCGCTCAAACCATTGAAAGTAATGGGTTTCATAGCGCATGTGTAGCACCCTCAGTTCAATGTGATTGACTGTGTGTTCATTCAAAGTGTTAGATTGTAGTTATTTAGTTATTCAGTACACCAGCCGCGCCAGTAGGTGGCAGCAGAGCGCTTTAGCATAGGGCTGTATTCACGAGAATCTCAGCAAGGAAGTAGATTAAGTTAGTTCTTTGCTGCAACAGAAACGTGAATGTTTGCTGTGTCCGTGCTAAGTGCATTTTTGTATATTTCTACAGAAACCTTTCATTAAATCTGTGGCGTCAAGACCACTGAGTCTTTGAGTCCGCTACACATGCCGTGTGCAATGTGATGGGGCCTAGGCTATAAAGCCATGATAGCGTGAGACTGTATGCTGCTCACCTGTGCCGTCAGGAGTCTGCTTCACGTATGTGGGCAGCATCTTGACCGTGGCCTTGTCCTGAGTGCTCTTCCCCAGACCGTGCTCGATCTCCACCCTCATCCTCTTCTTCACCTCCAACAGCTGGGTCTTGGAGAGGCGGAACTGGTCCAGGGTCTCCTCGATCTGCCGGGTCTGGTCGGCCAACCGGTAGGCCCAGGCCGTCACCATGGCGGCCCCTTTGCCGCTGCCGCTCTCCGAGAGGAGGAAGCGGACGTCGGAGTCGGGCACTAGCCGGCGGACAGTCTTGTGCAAGCGGCGGGAATAACTGTTGCAAGGCGAAAAGGCAAGAGGGGTCAAATAGGATAGGAGGCATGTGCCAAATGATGTGACAAATATACAGTCAAAGGTAGGCTACCCAAATCATTCTGTGAAGATATACCATATCATCATTTAGGTGCAATGGGCTATGTGTAGGCCAAGGCCTAAGCTTGTCAGGATGGAGTAAAGCTTTACTAACGTAAGAAACAACATCTATGAAGGTGTAATCTCAGAGGCAAAAATGGGAAGACACTGTGATTAAGTTTATCGGTGCATTCTACCGGTATAGTGAACATCGTGTTACTTTGGATGAGAAGTGAGTGTGATGTGAAGGTCATTGTCCTTGCATCATGACAGAGCTCCTGCTCTTGTGTCATTTCCTGTGCGTTTTAGCGCCTTTCTTATATTCTATGGGAACAGGCGAAGCTAGTCACGGTCTGATTTGTACAACATTTCTTTGAAAGGTAAGGTGTTTTCTAAAACCGCAATGAAGATGAAAAGCAACAACTGCATTGTTGCTGTAAACATTTTACAGTATCTATCTAAAACTATAAAATAATAAAGTTGAGCATGACCTTCACCATACTCTGAAATCAAGCCACTGTATAATCCTTTGTGCAGTTACAAATTATAGTGAGAGTGTTCTGGCTTTTGTCCTAGGGTCTATAAACAAGTCAGCCTGCATACCAGGAGGGAAGAGTCTGACTCTCACAAAGGGTACATCTGTTTCTGGAATATGTCATACAATTTCACTCATATTAAACTTGTTTTTTAAGAAGGTAATGATCAACTAAGTTTGGTGTAGTATGCTTTGTGGAGTCCAGTTGTGACAATATGGCTTTGTTTAGGAAACTGTCTGAAATATTTGGTGGAAATATATGGTGCTGTGAAGGTACACACGTTATTTGTTGCCACACCACATTTTAAAGGAGGCTAGAGGTCCAATGTCACTGTGACATTTACAGACTAGTGCCTGATCCGTTCGCCAGAGGTGATAGGAGCGTGTACATTTGAAGAAGATAGACCAGTCTTCTGGTTTTTACTTGTTGTGAACGGAATGCTCCAGGCCCGTGCCTGGTGTTGCTTCTCTGTGAAGCCCAATTCACACCAAAGATTCCTGATGCGACGAGACCGAGTTGCAGCGGTGTGAATTAGAAGTTGCGCGTAGTTGCAAGCTGTCGCAGAGCATTCAACATGTTTAGTCGCAGTGGCACGGTTTAAGAACGTTGCGTCTCATCTCGTCTCGTTTTGTCGGGAATCTTTGGTCTGAACCCTACTTGAGAGTGCAAGGTTCAAAGAGTGACTAGTAATGAATTACTAGTACTTACTAGTAGCAAGTAGTGTTTAATATTCAGCAGGGGCACCAGACTATATTGGAGGCTAGAGGTTACTGTGACCTTGACAGGCCGGGGCCTGATTTCTGCTCTTGCAGGTTGTCATGGAGACTAGTATTTGTAAGTGAGTATGTTTACATGGACATTAATATTCCGATATTAACCTGGTTAAGACCATATTCAGAGTAAGATACTCCCATGTAAACAGCCTTTTCTGATTGCCTTAATCTGAATAAGGTCAATAATCGGAATATGAGTGTCCATGTAAACGTACTCATTGAGTGCGTTTACATGAACATTAATATTCCGATATTAACCTGGTTAAGACCATATTCAGAATAAGATACTCCCATGTAAACATCATTTTCCGATTGCCTTAACCGGAATAAGGTCATTTTCGGAATAAGCATAACCGGAATGAAATAGGTGGAGTATTCCGATCATATTCTGGTTATTTAGGTGCATTCTAGACATGTAAACACCTTATTCGGAATAATGACGTTCTATTGGAATATTCACGGTATTTCGCGACAATTAAACACAGCATTATGGCAAATAACAACAAACTGTTTGACGGCCCATGGTATTTTTCTGTTGCGACAGTAAAATAAACGAAAAAGAACTTCTGGCCGCAAACTTTTCAAAGTTATTTATAAGCGGAGCCTCAGAAAAGATGTCGAGAATGAAGAAGAAGGTAGGCTACACTTTGAAGCGAGGAAGAAATACGTTAGACGGCATAGTAGCGACGTGCAGTAGGCTATGTGTCAGCATAGCTAGTGATAACGTTACTATGGAAACATTCAGGGAAGGCACGTTAGAACTTTCATTAATCAGAGTATGCTGCGTGTCATGTAAACGGGAATATGAACGGAGTATTCTTTTAATAACTCATGTAAACACCTTATTCTGAATATTGTCAATATTCAGAATAAGGTCCATATTCGGAATATTAATGTCCATGTAAACGCACTCATTGATTGGTAGCAGATGCTTTTATTCAAGGAGAAACAGACTTGAAACAGTTACAAGTGGGTTAAGGAGTGAAACCTGGGTTGACCTATTGTCAGGCTGCAAAGCTACTGCTCCACCTGTAGATTGAGTTATACCCAGAATGCATCTGTGCGGTCCTACTCACTGTGGGTGCATCTTGTAGAGGGAGCCGTCGATGCCCACGGTGGTGCGGAGGCGGGGCACGTGCTTGTTCTCCTTCAGGCGGAGCAGGATGGCGCCGAGCGAGGCGGCGATGAGGTTAGCCGAGCGGTGGGACACGATGCTACAGATGTGCTGGACGGCGATACAGTCGTCCGTCGACGCCTCCACACCCAGACGGGTCATTATCTCTTTGGCTTTGCTCAAGCCCTCCTTGCTCCTGAAAAACAAAAACAAGCAGTACGTGTTAGCGTTGTCTTCAGGGCAATGAAAGAGCACGAGTTAGCAGCCATTCTGCAACAAATACGACTGCTATCTCTAACAATTATTTACGCGGTTTCACTGTGATTCTTGTTCTTACTTCTCCATGGCTGAGACGTATTTGGTTTCAAATTTCCCTCTGGTCAGCAGCTCTGGGGTGATCTGTCCCTCGAACAGCAGGCCCTCTTTGGCCATCTTGACCAGGATGAGCCTCACGAGCTCCCCCATGTACATTCCGCTCACCATCTTCTCAAAGCTGCGAACACGGACGACATTATTCAGCACGCCAGGGTGGAGGTGCAGCAGACCAAGACAACAGTATGACTGATCAGGGCTGATCATTTACGTGACTTTCCTCCTACTTTGATGGCACGCTAGCATCCATTAAAACTAAAATGGGAAAGGAATTATTTGTAAAGCCCTGACTGACCTATTTTCTAAGTGACAATGTGCATGTATTCATGCATAAGGGCTTACAGTTGTTTGCCGGGGTTGAGGGATCCTCTGTCAATCTCCCGGTCAAACTCAGTGCGGATGTCCTCCAGATTCCCGTCGTCGCCGAACGCGCCCCACTCCGTGTTGATGCACATGCGGCCCTCGTCTCCCTCCACCAGGTCGATGTGCCGCAGCTCCTCCATGTAGCACGCGTTGGTCCCAGTGCCTGGGGGGAGGATGACATTAAGAAAGACAATAAGCCCAACAACAAAAACAAAAACAACAACAACAACAACAACAACAACAACAACAACAACATCAACATGTATTTGATGCTTTATCAAGGCACTCAGCGCCTCATGACAAACAGACAACACTACCCAGGGCATTGCTGTGGAACAGCAGTACCAATTGCATTTGACAGCATTGGCCTCTAAGTGACATCTGAGTGATGCCTAGCCAGGACACATGATGTCACAGGATTGGATAGAGGTCACGCAGGCCTCATCAGTTATTCAGCAGGCTTTCTTACCGATGATTATGCCAACTTCACAACGATGGTCATCAAACCCACAAGTCATCATCGTTCCGACCGTGTCGTTTACGACAGCCATGATGTCCGCCTCATAGTCCTAAAATGTACACATTTATTATGGGAAAAAAAGGCAAAATGTAGTCGACAGCATGGATTACACGAAACGTGTTTGCCAAAGAGTTAGTTAGGTGTTATGTAAAGCACACATGAGGGAAATGTCACCCACCCCGCGCTTTTTGATGGCTCTGTTCAGAAGCTGGACCACATCCATGCCCTCTACTCCGCTGGCTTTGAATCGTTTGGTCCAAGTCAGCAAAACAGCCTTGTGTAGGACAAACAATAGAGCACTTTGAATACTAAAAAAATATATTGTGTGTCAACCCACAACAGGGCTGTGGTGGTACACTATATGTCTCATTAGATTGAACAACTTAATCGTCACATCATCTTCATTATACAGCTGCTATACCATCACATCATCTTCATCATACAGCTGCTATACCATCACATCATCGGCATACAGCTGCTATACCATCACATCATCATCATCATCAGCATCATCATCAGCTGCTATACCATCACATCATCATACAGCTGCCATACCATCACATCATCATCATCATCATCATCAGCTGCTATACCATCACATCATCATCATACAGCTGCTATACCATCACATCATCAGCATACAGCTGCTATACCATCACATCATCATCATCATCATCATCATCAGCTGCTATACCATCACATCATCATCATACAGCTGCTATACCATCACATCATCAGCATACCGCTGCTATACCATCACATCATCAGCATACAGCTGCCTTTGCTGGTCTCTTACCTCGTCCAGTTTGGTCTGTGCACAGGGGAAGGAGAAAGTAAAGCCGACAGGCAGCTTCTTGTCCTTGATATTCTGCTTCTCCATGAAGTCACCCAGGCACTCAGCCACATGGTCAAACAACTGCAGAATAAGGTGAAGGCAACATGAATTAGAAAGTGCATTGCATGAATGGATAGGTTCACTTTCCCCAGTCTTTGTTTGTGGTGCTAGACCTCAATTACGTTAAGTAATGAAGTAGTCTTCATGAAACTGGATACCTCACATACACCAGTTTATTTTTGGCCAAGTGAAAAACAGCATGGCAGTGTTTTGACTATCTGACCTTTATCGGAGCAGATGAGCCCAATTTCATGAAGATGTGTACTGGTACCTGTGGGCATCTAGTTTAAGCAAGATAATTTCATAATAAATTTCACTGCAGCTCATTTCTTGTTCACACTTGGTAATATGATTTCAACCGGCAACTTAAATATCCAAATGAGCTCATATTTGAGTGATATGCTATGCTATATTCATGTTATTATGGTTTGATGAAGGCGGGGGTAGGATATATAAGCTAAAGAGCTGGGCTAGTACAAGTACAAGCCAGGAAAGTTGTCGGTTCAATTCCCGGCTCAGCAAGGGACTTAACTCTGAGTTGCTCTGGAGAGACTGACCCGTGTAATAACAGACATATGTAAGTTGCTTTGGATAAAAGCGTCAGTCCAAGGAATAAACAAAAGTATGAAGGCGAGAACTCTTTACCCTGGTTCCACCCCCATGCATGATGTCCTCTGGGGTGTCATAGTTCTCCGTCTCGATCTGCACAGTCTGTTTCTTCTCATGAGAAACCTTAACTCGCAGGATACGGAAGTTGGAGCCTCCGAGATCCAAAGCAATGAAGTCCCCCTTTTCTGTGAGAACAGAAGAATGGCGGAAATTGTTT
Source organism: Sardina pilchardus (assembly GCF_963854185.1). NCBI lineage: Eukaryota > Metazoa > Chordata > Actinopteri > Clupeiformes > Clupeidae > Sardina > Sardina pilchardus. Next base: position 3,948,896 of record NC_085011.1, on the reverse strand, counting down.
TCATTTTTTGTTCCGTAAAAGTGTCATGATTATGCAAATTATACCATGCTGCTCTGCATCACCCACAAAATAAACATTTTATACATAAACATACTGTATGTACAAGCATATATGTGGACAACACAATAGCTGATGTAAACTGAACTGATTCTATAGACCTACATTGGTGAACTGTCGGCGTATCAATGTATGCACAAATCATTGTGTTGGTATGAAGTCAGAAGTACTCATTCATTCTCACTGTTCTGCAGTCAAATTGTGTTGAGACAACATATCTCATGAGTGAAATAGACTCAGAAGAGATGCCAGTACAACTCAACTCTTGCCAACCGGAGGCAAGCTCTCTGCCAAATCTGTGCAATTTGTGTCTGTGCAAGTTCCCACTGTTTCAGCTATATTGCTTGGCAGTGTGAGTGAGGACATCAACAACTGACCATA